>NW_026894751.1:0-84722 GCF_032452875.1 Bos javanicus | reverse complement strand
TGTACTTCGTTCAGTTACGTATTGCTCAGCCGCGCGACACCTGCCTGCTCATCTGCCTGATACTCGCCAGCTGAGCCCGCGCGACACCTGCCTGCTCATCTGCCTGATACTCGCCAGCTCAGCCGCGCGACACCTGCCTGCTCATCTGCCTGATACTCGCCAGCTGAGCCGCGCGACACCTGCCTGCTCATCTGCCTGATACTCGCCAGCTGAGCCACGCGACACCTGCCTGCTCATCTGCCTGATGCTCGCCAGCTGAGCCGCGCGACACCTGCCTGCTCATCTGCCTGATACTCGCCAGCTGAGCCGCGCGACACCTGCCTGCTCATCTGCCTGATACTCGCCAGCTGAGCCGCGCGACCCCTGCCTGCTCATCTGCCTGATACTCGCCAGCTGAGCCGCGCGGCACCTGCCTGCTCATCTGCCTGATACTCGGCAGCTGAACCCCGCGACACCTGCCTGCTCATCTGCCTGATACTCGCCAGCTGAGCCGCGACACCTGCCTGCTCATCTGCCTGATACTCGCCAGCTGAGCCGCGCGACACCTGCCTGCTCATCTGCCTGATACTCGCCAGCTGAGCCGCGCGACACCTGCCTGCTCATCTGCCTGATACTCGCCAGCTGAGCCGCGCGACACCTGCCTGCTCATCTGCCTGATACTCGCCAGCTGAGCCGCACGACACCTGCCTGCTCATCTGCCTGATACTCGCCAGCTGAGCCGCGCGACACCTGCCTGCTCATCTGCCTGATACTCGCCAGCTGAGCCGCGCGACACCTGCCTGCTCATCTGCCTGATACTCGCCAGCTGAGCCGCGCGACACCTGCCTGCTCATCTGCCTGATACTCGCCAGCTGAACCGCGCGACACCTGCCTGCTCATCTGCCTGATACTCGCCAGCTGAGCCGCGCGACACCTGCCTGCTCATCTGCCTGATACTCGCCAGCTGAGCCCCGCGACACCTGCCTGCTCATCTGCCTGATACTCGCCAGCTGAGCCCGCGACACCTGCCTGCTCATCTGCCTGATACTCGCCAGCTGAGCCGCGCGACACCTGCCTGCTCATCTGCCTGATACTCGCCAGCTGAGCCGCGCGACACCTGCCTGCTCATCTGCCTGATACTCGCCAGCTGAGCCGCGCGACACCTGCCTGCTCATCTGCCTGATACTCGCCAGCTGAGCCGCGCGACACCTGCCTGCTCATCTGCCTGATACTCGCCAGCTGAGCCGCGCGACACCTGCCTGCTCATCTGCCTGATACTCGCCAGCTGAGCCGCGCGACACCTGCCTGCTCATCTGCCTGATACTCGCCAGCTGAGCCGCGCGACACCTGCCTGCTCATCTGCCTGATACTCGCCAGCTGAGCCGCGCGACACCTGCCTGCTCATCTGCCTGATACTCGCCAGCTGAGCCGCGCGACACCTGCCTGCTCATCTGCCTGATACTCGCCAGCTGAGCCGCGCGACACCTGCCTGCTCATCTGCCTGATACTCGCCAGCTGAGCCGCGCGACACCTGCCTGCTCATCTGCCTGATACTCGCCAGCTGAGCCGCGCGACACCTGCCTGCTCATCTGCCTGATACTCACCAGCTGAGCCGCGCGACACCTGCCTGCTCATCTGCCTGATACTCGCCAGCTGAGCCGCGCGACACCTGCCTGCTCATCTGCCTGATACTCGCCAGCTGAGCCGCGCGACACCTGCCTGCTCATCTGCCTGATACTCGCCAGCTGAGCCGCGCGACACCTGCCTGCTCATCTGCCTGATACTCGCCAGCTGAGCCGCGACACCTGCCTGCTCATCTGCCTGATACTCGCCAGCTGAGCCGCGCGACACCTGCCTGCTCATCTGCCTGATACTCGCCAGCTGAGCCGCGCGACACCTGCCTGCTCATCTGCCTGATACTCGCCAGCTGAGCCGCGCGACACCTGCCTGCTCATCTGCCTGATACTCGCCAGCTGAGCCACGCGACACCTGCCTGCTCATCTGCCTGATACTCGCCAGCTGAGCCGCGTGACACCTGCCTGCTCATCTGCCTGATACTCGCCAGCTGAGCCGCGCGACACCTGCCTGCTCATCTGCCTGATACTCGCCAGCTGAGCCCCGCGACACCTGCCTGTTCATCTGCCTGATACTCGCCAGCTGAGCCGCGCGACACCTGCCTGCTCATCTGCCTGATACTCGCCAGCTGAGCCGCGCGACACCTGCCTGCTCATCTGCCTGATACTCGCCAGCTGAGCCGCGCGACACCTGCCTGCTCATCTGCCTGATATTCGCCAGCTGAGCCGCGCGACACCTGCCTGCTCATCTGCCTGATACTCGCCAGCTGAGCCCGCGACACCTGCCTGCTCATCTGCCTGATACTCGCCAGCTGAGCCGCGCGACACCTGCCTGCTCATCTGCCTGATACTCGCCAGCTGAGCCGCGCGACACCTGCCTACTCATCTGCCTGATACTCGACAGCTGAGCCGCGCGACACCTGCCTGCTCATCTGCCTGATACTCGCCAGCTGAGCCGCGCGACACCTGCCTGCTCATCTGCCTGATACTCGCCAGCTGAGCCGCGCGACACCTGCCTGCTCATCTGCCTGATACTCGCCAGCTGAGCCGCGCGACACCTGCCTGCTCATCTGCCTGATACTCGCCAGCTGAGCCGCGCGACACCTGCCTGCTCATCTGCCTGATACTCGCCAGCTGAGCCGCGCGACACCTGCCTGCTCATCTGCCTGATACTCGCCAGCTGAGCCACGCGACACCTGCCTGCTCATCTGCCTGATACTCGCCAGCTGAGCCGCGCACCTGCCTGCTCATCTGCCTGATACTCGCCAGCTGTACCGCGCGACACCTGCCTGCTCATCTGCCTGATACTCGCCAGCTGAGCCGCGTGACACCTGCCTGCTCATCTGCCTGATACTCGCCAGCTGAGCCGCGCGACACCTGCCTGCTCATCTGCCTGATACTCGCCAGCTGAGCCGCGCGACACCTGCCTGCTCATCTGCCTGATACTCGCCAGCTGAGCCGCGCGACACCTGCCTGCTCATCTGCCTGATACTCGCCAGCTGAGCCGCGCGACACCTGCCTGCTCATCTGCCTGATACTCGCCAGCTGAGCCACGCGACACCTGCCTGCTCATCTGCCTGATACTCGCCAGCTCAGCCGCGTGACACCTGCCTGCTCATCTGCCTGATACTCGCCAGCTGAGCCGCGCGACACCTGCCTGCTCATCTGCCTGATACTCGCCAGCTGAGCCGCGCGACACCTGCCTGCTCATCTGCCTGATACTCGCCAGCTGAGCCCGCGACACCTGCCTGCTCATCTGCCTGATACTCGCCAGCTGAGCCGCGCGACACCTGCCTGCTCATCTGCCTGATACTCGCCAGCTGAGCCGCGCGACACCTGCCTGCTCATCTGCCTGATACTCGCCAGCTGAGCCGCGGGACACCTGCCTGCTCATCTGCCTGATACTCGCGAGCTGAGCCGCGCGACACCTGCCTGCTCATCTGCCTGATACTCGCCAGCTGAGCCGCGCGACACCTGCCTGCTCATCTGCCTGATACTCGCCAGCTGAGCCGCGCGACACCTGCCTGCTCATCTGCCTGATACTCGCCAGCTGAGCCGCGCGACACCTGCCTGCTCATCTGCCTGATACTCGCCAGCTGAGCCGCGCGACACCTGCCTGCTCATCTGCATGATACTCGCCAGCTGAGCCGCGCGACACCTGCCTGCTCATCTGCCTGATACTCGCCAGCTGAGCCGCGCGACACCTGCCTGCTCATCTGCCTGATACTCGCCAGCTGAGCCGCGCGACACCTGCCTGCTCATCTGCCTGATACTCGCCAGCTGAGCCGCGCGACACCTGCCTGCTCATCTGCCTGATACTCGCCAGCTGAGCCCCGCGACACGTGCCTGCTCATCTGCCTGATACTCGCCAGCTGAGCCGCGCGACACCTGCCTGCTCATCTGCCTGATACTCGCCAGCTGAGCCGCGCGACACCTGCCTGCTCATCTGCCTGATACTCGCCAGCTGAGCCGCGTGACACCTGCCTGCTCATCTGCCTGATACTCGCCAGCTGAGCCGCGCGACACCTGCCTGCTCATCTGCCTGATACTCGCCAGCTGAGCCGCGCGACACCTGCCTGCTCATCTGCCTGATACTCGCCAGCTGAGCCGCGCGACACCTGCCTGCTCATCTGCCTGATACTCGCCAGCTGAGCCGCGCGACACCTGCCTGCTCATCTGCCTGATACTCGCCAGCTGAGCCGCGCGACACCTGCCTGCTCATCTGCCTGATACTCGCCAGCTGAGCCGCGCGACACCTGCCTGCTCATCTGCCTGATACTCGCCAGCTGAGTCGCGCGACACCTGCCTGCTCATCTGCCTGATACTCGCCAGCTGAGCCGCGCGACACCTGCCTGCTCATCTGCCTGATACTCGCCAGCTGAGCCCCGCGACACCTGCCTGCTCATCTGCCTGATACTCGCCAGCTGAGCCCCGCGACACCTGCCTGCTCATCTGCCTGATACTCGCCAGCTGAGCCGCGCGACACCTGCCTGCTCATCTGCCTGATACTCGCCAGCTGAGCCGCGCGACACCTGCCTGCTCATCTGCCTGATACTCGCCAGCTGAGCCCCGCGACACCTGCCTGCTCATCTGCCTGATACTCGCCAGCTGAGCCGCGCGACACCTGCCTGCTCATCTGCCTGATACTCGCCAGCTGAGCCGCGCGACACCTGCCTGCTCATCTGCCTGATACTCGCCAGCTGAGCCGCGCGACACCTGCCTGCTCATCTGCCTGATACTCGCCAGCTGAGCCGCGCGACACCTGCCTGCTCATCTGCCTGATACTCGCCAGCTGAGCCGCGCGACACCTGCCTGCTCATCTGCCTGATACTCGCCAGCTGAGCCGCGCGACACCTGCCTGCTCATCTGCCTGATACTCGCCAGCTGAGCCGCGCGACACCTGCCTGCTCATCTGACTGATACTCGCCAGCTGAGCCCGCGACACCTGCCTGCTCATCTGCCTGATACTCGCCAGCTGAGCCGCGCGACACCTGCCTGCTCATCTGCCTGATACTCGCCAGCTGAGCCGCGCGACACCTGCCTGCTCATCTGCCTGATACTCGCCAGCTGAGCCGCGCGACACCTGCCTGCTCATCTGCCTGATACTCGCCAGCTGAGCCGCGCGACACCTGCCTGCTCATCTGCCTGATACTCGCCAGCTGAGCCGCGCGACACCTGCCTGCTCATCTGCCTGATACTCGCCAGCTGAGCCGCGCGACACCTGCCTGCTCATCTGCCTGATACTCGCCAGCTGAGCCGCGCGACACCTGCCTGCTCATCTGCCTGATACTCGCCAGCTGAGCCGCGCGACACCTGCCTGCTCATCTGCCTGATACTCGCCAGCTGAGCCGCGCGACACCTGCCTGCTCATCTGCCTGATACTCGCCAGCTGAGCCGCGCGACACCTGCCTGCTCATCTGCCTGATACTCGCCAGCTGAGCCGCGCGACACCTGCCTGCTCATCTGCCTGATACTCGCCAGCTGAGCCGCGCGACACCTGCCTGCTCATCTGCCTGATACTCGCCAGCTGAGCCGCGCGACACCTGCCTGCTCATCTGCCTGATACTCGCCAGCTGAGCCGCGCGACACCTGCCTGCTCATCTGCCTGATACTCGCCAGCTGAGCCGCGCGACACCTGCCTGCTCATCTGCCTGATACTCGCCAGCTGAGCCGCGCGACACCTGCCTGCTCATCTGCCTGATACTCGCCAGCTGAGCCGCGCGACACCTGCCTGCTCATCTGCCTGATACTCGCCAGCTGAGCCGCGCGACACCTGCCTGCTCATCTGCCTGATACTCGCCAGCTGAGCGCGCGACACCTGCCTGCTCATCTGCCTGATACTCGCCAGCTGAGCCGCGCGACACCTGCCTGCTCATCTGCCTGATACTCGCCAGCTGAGCCGCGACACCTGCCTGCTCATCTGCCTGATACTCGCCAGCTGAGCCGCGCGACACCTGCCTGCTCATCTGCCTGATACTCGCCAGCTGAGCCGCGCGACACCTGCCTGCTCATCTGCCTGATACTCGCCAGCTGAGCCGCGCGATACCTGCCTGCTCATCTGCCTGATACTCGCCAGCTGAGCCGCGCGACACCTGCCTGCTCATCTGCCTGATACTCGCCAGCTGAACCGCGCAACACCTGCCTGCTCATCTGCCTGATACTCGCCAGCTGAGCCGCGCGACACCTGCCTGCTCATCTGCCTGATACTCGCCAGCTGAGCCGCGCGACACCTGCCTGCTCATCTGCCTGATACTCGCCAGCTGAGCCGCGCGACACCTGCCTGCTCATCTGCCTGATACTCGCCAGCTGAGCCGCGCGACACCTGCCTGCTCATCTGCCTGATACTCGCCAGCTGAGCCGCGCGACACCTGCCTGCTCATCTGCCTGATACTCGCCAGCTGAGCCGCGCGACACCTGCCTGCTCATCTGCCTGATACTCGCCAGCTGAGCCGCGCGACACCTGCCTGCTCATCTGCCTGATACTCGCCAGCTGAGCCGCGCGACACCTGCCTGCTCATCTGCCTGATACTCGCCAGCTGAGCCGCGCGACACCTGCCTGCTCATCTGCCTGATACTCGCCAGCTGAGCCGCGCGACACCTGCCTGCTCATCTGCCTGATACTCGCCAGCTGAGCCGCGCGACACCTGCCTGCTCATCTGCCTGATACTCGCCAGCTGAGCCGCGCGACACCTGCCTGCTCATCTGCCTGATACTCGCCAGCTGAGCCGCGCGACACCTGCCTGCTCATCTGCCTGATACTCGCCAGCTGAGCCGCGCGACACCTGCCTGCTCATCTGCCTGATACTCGCCAGCTGAGCCGCGCGACACCTGCCTGCTCATCTGCCTGATACTCGCCAGCTGAGCCGCGCGACACCTGCCTGCTCATCTGCCTGATACTCGCCAGCTGAGCCGCGCGACACCTGCCTGCTCATCTGCCTGATACTCGCCAGCTGAGCCGCGCGACACCTGCCTGCTCATCTGCCTGATACTCGCCAGCTGAGCCGCGCAACACCTGCCTGCTCATCTGCCTGATACTCGCCAGCTGAGCCGCGCGACACCTGCCTGCTCATCTGCCTGATACTCGCCAGCTGACCCCGCGACACCTGCCTGCTCATCTGCCTGATACTCGCCAGCTGAGCCGCGCGACACCTGCATGCTCATCTGCCTGATACTCGCCAGCTGAGCCGCGCGACACCTGCCTGCTCATCTGCCTGATACTCGCCAGCTGAGCCGCGCGACACCTGCCTGCTCATCTGCCTGAACTCGCCAGCTGAGCCGTGCAACACCTGCCTGCTCATCTGCCTGATACTCGCCAGCTGAGCCGCGCGACACCTGCCTGCTCATCTGCCTGATACTCGCCAGCTGAGCCGCGCGACACCTGCCTGCTCATCTGCCTGATACTCGCCAGCTGAGCCGCGCGACACCTGCCTGCTCATCTGCCTGATACTCGCCAGCTGAGCCGCGCGACACCTGCCTGCTCATCTGCCTGATACTCGCCAGCTGAGCCGCGCGACACCTGCCTGCTCATCTGCCTGATACTCGCCAGCTGAGCCGCGCGACACCTGCCTGCTCATCTGCCTGATACTCGCCAGCTGAGCCGCGCGACACCTGCCTGCTCATCTGCCTGATACTCGCCAGCTGAGCCGCGCGACACCTGCCTGCTCATCTGCCTGATACTCGCCAGCTGAGCCGCGCGACACCTGCCTGCTCATCTGCCTGATACTCGCCAGCTGAGCCCGCGACACCTGCCTGCTCATCTGCCTGATACTCGCCAGCTGAGCCGCGCACCTGCCTGCTCATCTGCCTGATACTCGCCAGCTGAGCCGCGCGACACCTGCCTGCTCATCTGCCTGATACTCGCCAGCTGAGCCGCGCGACACCTGCCTGCTCATCTGCCTGATACTCTCCAGCTGAGCCGCGCGACACCTGCCTGCTCATCTGCCTGATACTCGCCAGCTGAGCCGCGACACATGCCTGCTCATCTGCCTGATACTCGCCAGCTGAGCCCGCGACACCTGCCTGCTCATCTGCCTGATACTCGCCAGCTGAGCCGCGCGACACCTGCCTGCTCATCTGCCTGATACTCGCCAGCTGAGCCCCGCGACACCTGCCTGCTCATCTGCCTGATACTCGCCAGCTGAGCCGCGCGACACCTGCCTGCTCATCTGCCTGATACTCGCCAGCTCAGCCGCGCGACACCTGCCTGCTCATCTGCCTGATACTCGCCAGCTGAGCCGCGCGACACCTGCCTGCTCATCTGCCTGATACTCGCCAGCTGAGCCGCGCGACACCTGCCTGCTCATCTGCCTGATACTCGCCAGCTGAGCCGCGCGACACCTGCCTGCTCATCTGCCTGATACTCGCCAGCTGAGCCGCGCGACACCTGCCTGCTCATCTGCCTGATACTCGCCAGCTGAGCCGCGCGACACCTGCCTGCTCATCTGCCTGATACTCGCCAGCTGAGCCGCGCGACACCTGCCTGCTCATCTGCCTGATACTCGCCAGCTGAGCCGCGCGACACCTGCCTGCTCATCTGCCTGATACTCGCCAGCTGAGCCGCGCGACACCTGCCTGCTCATCTGCCTGATACTCGCCAGCTGAGCCGCGACACCTGCCTGCTCATCTGCATGATACTCGCCAGCTGAGCCGCGCGACACCTGCCTGCTCATCTGCCTGATACTCGCCAGCTGAGCCGCGCGACACCTGCCTGCTCATCTGCCTGATACTCGCCAGCTGAGCCGCGCGACACCTGCCTGCTCATCTGCCTGATACTCGCCAGCTGAGCCGCGCGACACCTGCCTGCTCATCTGCCTGATACTCGCCAGCTGAGCCGCGCGACACCTGCCTGCTCATCTGCCTGATACTCGCCAGCTGAGCCGCGCGACACCTGCCTGCTCATCTGCCTGATACTCGCCAGCTGAGCCGCGCGACACCTGCCTGCTCATCTGCCTGATACTCGCCAGCTGAGCCGCGCGACACCTGCCTGCTCATCTGCCTGATACTCGCCAGCTGAGCCGCGCGACACCTGCCTGCTCATCTGCCTGATACTCGCCAGCTGAGCCCGCGACACCTGCCTGCTCATCTGCCTGATACTCGCCAGCTGAGCCGCGCGACACCTGCCTGCTCATCTGCCTGATACTCGCCAGCTGAGCCGCGCGACACCTGCCTGCTCATCTGCCTGATACTCGCCAGCTGAGCCGCGCGACACCTGCCTGCTCATCTGCCTGATACTCGCCAGCTGAGCCGCGCGACACCTGCCTGCTCATCTGCCTGATACTCGCCAGCTGAGCCGCGCGACACCTGCCTGCTCATCTGCCTGATACTCGCCAGCTGAGCCGCGCGACACCTGCCTGCTCATCTGCCTGATACTCGCCAGCTGAGCCGCGCGACACCTGCCTGCTCATCTGCCTGATACTCGCCAGCTGAGCCGCGCGACACCTGCCTGCTCATCTGCCTGATACTCGCCAGCTGAGCCGCGCGACACCTGCCTGCTCATCTGCCTGATACTCGCCAGCTGAGCCGCGACACCTGCCTGCTCATCTGCCTGATACTCGCCAGCTGAGCCGCGCGACACCTGCCTGCTCATCTGCCTGATACTCGCCAGCTGAGCCGCGCGACACCTGCCTGCTCATCTGCCTGATACTCGCCAGCTGAGCCGCGCGACACCTGCCTGCTCATCTGCCTGATACTCGCCAGCTGAGCCGCGCGACACCTGCCTGCTCATCTGCCTGATACTCGCCAGCTGAGCCGCGCGACACCTGCCTGCTCATCTGCCTGATACTCGCCAGCTGAGCCGCGCGACACCTGCCTGCTCATCTGCCTGATACTCGCCAGCTGAGCCGCGCGACACCTGCCTGCTCATCTGCCTGATACTCGCCAGCTGAGCCCGCGACACCTGCCTGCTCATCTGCCTGATACTCGCCAGCTGAGCCGCGCGACACCTGCCTGCTCATCTGCCTGATACTCGCCAGCTGAGCCGCGCGACACCTGCCTGCTCATCTGCCTGATACTCGCCAGCTGAGCCGCGCGACACCTGCCTGCTCATCTGCCTGATACTCGCCAGCTGAGCCGCGCGACACCTGCCTGCTCATCTGCCTGATACTCGCCAGCTGAGCCGCGCGACACCTGCCTGCTCATCTGCCTGATACTCGCCAGCTGAGCCGCGCGACACCTGCCTGCTCATCTGCCTGATACTCGCCAGCTGAGCCGCGCGACACCTGCCTGCTCATCTGCCTGATACTCGCCAGCTGAGCCGCGCGACACCTGCCTGCTCATCTGCCTGATACTCGCCAGCTGAGCCGCGCGACACCTGCCTGCTCATCTGCCTGATACTCGCCAGCTGAGCCGCGCGACACCTGCCTGCTCATCTGCCTGATACTCGCCAGCTGAGCCGCGCGACACCTGCCTGCTCATCTGCCTGATACTCGCCAGCTGAGCCCGCGACACCTGCCTGCTCATCTGCCTGATACTCGCCAGCTGAGCCGCGCGACACCTGCCTGCTCATCTGCCTGATACTCGCCAGCTGAGCCGCGCGACACCTGCCTGCTCATCTGCCTGATACTCGCCAGCTGAGCCGCGCGACACCTGCCTGCTCATCTGCCTGATACTCGCCAGCTGAGCCGCGCGACACCTGCCTGCTCATCTGCCTGATACTCGCCAGCTGAGCCGCGCGACACCTGCCTGCTCATCTGCCTGATACTCGCCAGCTGAGCCGCGCGACACCTGCCTGCTCATCTGCCTGATACTCGCCAGCTGAGCCGCGCGACACCTGCCTGCTCATCTGCCTGATACTCGCCAGCTGAGCCGCGCGACACCTGCCTGCTCATCTGCCTGATACTCGCCAGCTGAGCCGCGCGACACCTGCCTGCTCATCTGCCTGATACTCGCCAGCTGAGCCGCGCGACACCTGCCTGCTCATCTGCCTGATACTCGCCAGCTGAGCCGCGCGACACCTGCCTGCTCATCTGCCTGATACTCGCCAGCTGAGCCGCGCGACACCTGCCTGCTCATCTGCCTGATACTCGCCAGCTGAGCCGCGCGACACCTGCCTGCTCATCTGCCTGATACTCGCCAGCTGAGCCGCGCGACACCTGCCTGCTCATCTGCCTGATACTCGCCAGCTGAGCCGCGCGACACCTGCCTGCTCATCTGCCTGATACTCGCCAGCTGAGCCGCGCGACACCTGCCTGCTCATCTGCCTGATACTCGCCAGCTGAGCCGCGCGACACCTGCCTGCTCATCTGCCTGATACTCGCCAGCTGAGCCGCGCGACACCTGCCTGCTCATCTGCCTGATACTCGCCAGCTGAGCCGCGCGACACCTGCCTGCTCATCTGCCTGATACTCGCCAGCTGAGCCGCGCGACACCTGCCTGCTCATCTGCCTGATACTCGCCAGCTGAGCCGCGCGACACCTGCCTGCTCATCTGCCTGATACTCGCCAGCTGAGCCGCGCGACACCTGCCTGCTCATCTGCCTGATACTCGCCAGCTGAGCCGCGCGACACCTGCCTGCTCATCTGCCTGATACTCGCCAGCTGAGCCGCGACACCTGCCTGCTCATCTGCCTGATACTCGCCAGCTGAGCCGCGCGACACCTGCCTGCTCATCTGCCTGATACTCGCCAGCTGAGCCGCGCGACACCTGCCTGCTCATCTGCCTGATACTCGCCAGCTGAGCCGCGCGACACCTGCCTGCTCATCTGCCTGATACTCGCCAGCTGAGCCGCGCGACACCTGCCTGCTCATCTGCCTGATACTCGCCAGCTGAGCCGCGCGACACCTGCCTGCTCATCTGCCTGATACTCGCCAGCTGAGCCGCGCGACACCTGCCTGCTCATCTGCCTGATACTCGCCAGCTGAGCCGCGCGACACCTGCCTGCTCATCTGCCTGATACTCGCCAGCTGAGCCGCGCGACACCTGCCTGCTCATCTGCCTGATACTCGCCAGCTGAGCCGCGCGACACCTGCCTGCTCATCTGCCTGATACTCGCCAGCTGAGCCGCGCGACACCTGCCTGCTCATCTGCCTGATACTCGCCAGCTGAGCCGCGCGACACCTGCCTGCTCATCTGCCTGATACTCGCCAGCTGAGCCGCGCGACACCTGCCTGCTCATCTGCCTGATACTCGCCAGCTGAGCCGCGCGACACCTGCCTGCTCATCTGCCTGATACTCGCCAGCTGAGCCGCGCGACACCTGCCTGCTCATCTGCCTGATACTCGCCAGCTGAGCCGCGCGACACCTGCCTGCTCATCTGCCTGATACTCGCCAGCTGAGCCGCGCGACACCTGCCTGCTCATCTGCCTGATACTCGCCAGCTGAGCCGCGCGACACCTGCCTGCTCATCTGCCTGATACTCGCCAGCTGAGCCGCGCGACACCTGCCTGCTCATCTGCCTGATACTCGCCAGCTGAGCCGCGCGACACCTGCCTGCTCATCTGCCTGATACTCGCCAGCTGAGCCGCGCGACACCTGCCTGCTCATCTGCCTGATACTCGCCAGCTGAGCCGCGCGACACCTGCCTGCTCATCTGCCTGATACTCGCCAGCTGAGCCGCGCGACACCTGCCTGCTCATCTGCCTGATACTCGCCAGCTGAGCCGCGCGACACCTGCCTGCTCATCTGCCTGATACTCGCCAGCTGAGCCGCGCGACACCTGCCTGCTCATCTGCCTGATACTCGCCAGCTGAGCCGCGCGACACCTGCCTGCTCATCTGCCTGATACTCGCCAGCTGAGCCGCGCGACACCTGCCTGCTCATCTGCCTGATACTCGCCAGCTGAGCCGCGCGACACCTGCCTGCTCATCTGCCTGATACTCGCCAGCTGAGCCGCGCGACACCTGCCTGCTCATCTGCCTGATACTCGCCAGCTGAGCCGCGCGACACCTGCCTGCTCATCTGCCTGATACTCGCCAGCTGAGCCGCGCGACACCTGCCTGCTCATCTGCCTGATACTCGCCAGCTGAGCCGCGCGACACCTGCCTGCTCATCTGCCTGATACTCGCCAGCTGAGCCGCGCGACACCTGCCTGCTCATCTGCCTGATACTCGCCAGCTGAGCCGCGCGACACCTGCCTGCTCATCTGCCTGATACTCGCCAGCTGAGCCGCGCGACACCTGCCTGCTCATCTGCCTGATACTCGCCAGCTGAGCCGCGCGACACCTGCCTGCTCATCTGCCTGATACTCGCCAGCTGAGCCGCGCGACACCTGCCTGCTCATCTGCCTGATACTCGCCAGCTGAGCCGCGCGACACCTGCCTGCTCATCTGCCTGATACTCGCCAGCTGAGCCGCGCGACACCTGCCTGCTCATCTGCCTGATACTCGCCAGCTGAGCCGCGCGACACCTGCCTGCTCATCTGCCTGATACTCGCCAGCTGAGCCGCGCGACACCTGCCTGCTCATCTGCCTGATACTCGCCAGCTGAGCCGCGCGACACCTGCCTGCTCATCTGCCTGATACTCGCCAGCTGAGCCGCGCGACACCTGCCTGCTCATCTGCCTGATACTCGCCAGCTGAGCCGCGCGACACCTGCCTGCTCATCTGCCTGATACTCGCCAGCTGAGCCGCGCGACACCTGCCTGCTCATCTGCCTGATACTCGCCAGCTGAGCCGCGCGACACCTGCCTGCTCATCTGCCTGATACTCGCCAGCTGAGCCGCGCGACACCTGCCTGCTCATCTGCCTGATACTCGCCAGCTGAGCCGCGCGACACCTGCCTGCTCATCTGCCTGATACTCGCCAGCTGAGCCGCGCGACACCTGCCTGCTCATCTGCCTGATACTCGCCAGCTGAGCCGCGCGACACCTGCCTGCTCATCTGCCTGATACTCGCCAGCTGAGCCGCGCGACACCTGCCTGCTCATCTGCCTGATACTCGCCAGCTGAGCCCGCGACACCTGCCTGCTCATCTGCCTGATACTCGCCAGCTGAGCCGCGCGACACCTGCCTGCTCATCTGCCTGATACTCGCCAGCTGAGCCGCGCGACACCTGCCTGCTCATCTGCCTGATACTCGCCAGCTGAGCCGCGCGACACCTGCCTGCTCATCTGCCTGATACTCGCCAGCTGAGCCGCGCGACACCTGCCTGCTCATCTGCCTGATACTCGCCAGCTGAGCCGCGCGACACCTGCCTGCTTATCTGCCTGATACTCGCCAGCTGAGCCGCGCGACCCCTGCCTGCTCATCTGCGTGATACTCGCCAGCTGAGCCGCGCGACACCTGCCTGCTCATTTGCCTGATACTCGCCACCTGAGCCCCGCGACACCTTCCTGCTCATCTGCCTGATACTCGCCAGCTGAGCCCCGCGACACCTGCCTGCTCATCTGCCTGATACTCGCCAGCTCAGTCGCGCGACACCTGCCTGCTCATCTGCCTGATACTCGACAGCTGAGCCCCGCGACACCTGCCTGCTCATCTGCCTGATACTCGCCAGCTGAGCCGCGCGACACCTGCCTGCTCATCTGCCTGATACTCGCCAGCTGAGCCGCGCGACACCTGCCTGCTCATCTGCCTGATACTCGCCAGCTGAGCCGCGCGACACCTGCCTGCTCATCTGCCTGATACTCGCCAGCTGAGCCGCGCGACACCTGCCTGCTCATCTGCCTGATACTCGCCAGCTGAGCCGCGCGACACCTGCCTGCTCATCTGCCTGATACTCGCCAGCTGAGCCGCGCGACACCTGCCTGCTCATCTGCCTGATACTCGCCAGCTGAGCCGCGCGACACCTGCCTGCTCATCTGCCTGATACTCGCCAGCTGAGCCGCGCGACACCTGCCTGCTCATCTGCCTGATACTCGCCAGCTGAGCCGCGCGACACCTGCCTGCTCATCTGCCTGATACTCGCCAGCTGAGCCGCGCGACACCTGCCTGCTCATCTGCCTGATACTCGCCAGCTGAGCCGCGCGACACCTGCCTGCTCATCTGCCTGATACTCGCCAGCTGAGCCGCGCGACACCTGCCTGCTCATCTGCCTGATACTCGCCAGCTGAGCCGCGCGACACCTGCCTGCTCATCTGCCTGATACTCGCCAGCTGAGCCGCGCGACACCTGCCTGCTCATCTGCCTGATACTCGCCAGCTGAGCCGCGCGACACCTGCCTGCTCATCTGCCTGATACTCGCCAGCTGAGCCGCGCGACACCTGCCTGCTCATCTGCCTGATACTCGCCAGCTGAGCCGCGCGACACCTGCCTGCTCATCTGCCTGATACTCGCCAGCTGAGCCGCGCGACACCTGCCTGCTCATCTGCCTGATACTCGCCAGCTGAGCCGCGCGACACCTGCCTGCTCATCTGCCTGATACTCGCCAGCTGAGCCGCGCGACACCTGCCTGCTCATCTGCCTGATACTCGCCAGCTGAGCCGCGCGACACCTGCCTGCTCATCTGCCTGATACTCGCCAGCTGAGCCGCGCGACACCTGCCTGCTCATCTGCCTGATACTCGCCAGCTGAGCCGCGCGACACCTGCCTGCTCATCTGCCTGATACTCGCCAGCTGAGCCGCGCGACACCTGCCTGCTCATCTGCCTGATACTCGCCAGCTGAGCCGCGCGACACCTGCCTGCTCATCTGCCTGATACTCGCCAGCTGAGCCGCGCGACACCTGCCTGCTCATCTGCCTGATACTCGCCAGCTGAGCCGCGCGACACCTGCCTGCTCATCTGCCTGATACTCGCCAGCTGAGCCGCGCGACACCTGCCTGCTCATCTGCCTGATACTCGCCAGCTGAGCCGCGCGACACCTGCCTGCTCATCTGCCTGATACTCGCCAGCTGAGCCGCGCGACACCTGCCTGCTCATCTGCCTGATACTCGCCAGCTGAGCCGCGCGACACCTGCCTGCTCATCTGCCTGATACTCGCCAGCTGAGCCGCGCGACACCTGCCTGCTCATCTGCCTGATACTCGCCAGCTGAGCCGCGCGACACCTGCCTGCTCATCTGCCTGATACTCGCCAGCTGAGCCGCGCGACACCTGCCTGCTCATCTGCCTGATACTCGCCAGCTGAGCCGCGCGACACCTGCCTGCTCATCTGCCTGATACTCGCCAGCTGAGCCGCGCGACACCTGCCTGCTCATCTGCCTGATACTCGCCAGCTGAGCCGCGCGACACCTGCCTGCTCATCTGCCTGATACTCGCCAGCTGAGCCGCGCGACACCTGCCTGCTCATCTGCCTGATACTCGCCAGCTGAGCCGCGCGACACCTGCCTGCTCATCTGCCTGATACTCGCCAGCTGAGCCGCGCGACACCTGCCTGCTCATCTGCCTGATACTCGCCAGCTGAGCCGCGCGACACCTGCCTGCTCATCTGCCTGATACTCGCCAGCTGAGCCGCGCGACACCTGCCTGCTCATCTGCCTGATACTCGCCAGCTGAGCCGCGCGACACCTGCCTGCTCATCTGCCTGATACTCGCCAGCTGAGCCGCGCGACACCTGCCTGCTCATCTGCCTGATACTCGCCAGCTGAGCCGCGCGACACCTGCCTGCTCATCTGCCTGATACTCGCCAGCTGAGCCGCGCGACACCTGCCTGCTCATCTGCCTGATACTCGCCAGCTGAGCCGCGCGACACCTGCCTGCTCATCTGCCTGATACTCGCCAGCTGAGCCGCGCGACACCTGCCTGCTCATCTGCCTGATACTCGCCAGCTGAGCCGCGCGACACCTGCCTGCTCATCTGCCTGATACTCGCCAGCTGAGCCGCGCGACACCTGCCTGCTCATCTGCCTGATACTCGCCAGCTGAGCCGCGCGACACCTGCCTGCTCATCTGCCTGATACTCGCCAGCTGAGCCGCGCGACACCTGCCTGCTCATCTGCCTGATACTCGCCAGCTGAGCCGCGCGACACCTGCCTGCTCATCTGCCTGATACTCGCCAGCTGAGCCGCGCGACACCTGCCTGCTCATCTGCCTGATACTCGCCAGCTGAGCCGCGCGACACCTGCCTGCTCATCTGCCTGATACTCGCCAGCTGAGCCGCGCGACACCTGCCTGCTCATCTGCCTGATACTCGCCAGCTGAGCCGCGCGACACCTGCCTGCTCATCTGCCTGATACTCGCCAGCTGAGCCGCGCGACACCTGCCTGCTCATCTGCCTGATACTCGCCAGCTGAGCCGCGCGACACCTGCCTGCTCATCTGCCTGATACTCGCCAGCTGAGCCGCGCGACACCTGCCTGCTCATCTGCCTGATACTCGCCAGCTGAGCCGCGCGACACCTGCCTGCTCATCTGCCTGATACTCGCCAGCTGAGCCGCGCGACACCTGCCTGCTCATCTGCCTGATACTCGCCAGCTGAGCCGCGCGACACCTGCCTGCTCATCTGCCTGATACTCGCCAGCTGAGCCGCGCGACACCTGCCTGCTCATCTGCCTGATACTCGCCAGCTGAGCCGCGCGACACCTGCCTGCTCATCTGCCTGATACTCGCCAGCTGAGCCGCGCGACACCTGCCTGCTCATCTGCCTGATACTCGCCAGCTGAGCCGCGCGACACCTGCCTGCTCATCTGCCTGATACTCGCCAGCTGAGCCGCGCGACACCTGCCTGCTCATCTGCCTGATACTCGCCAGCTGAGCCGCGCGACACCTGCCTGCTCATCTGCCTGATACTCGCCAGCTGAGCCGCGCGACACCTGCCTGCTCATCTGCCTGATACTCGCCAGCTGAGCCGCGCGACACCTGCCTGCTCATCTGCCTGATACTCGCCAGCTGAGCCGCGCGACACCTGCCTGCTCATCTGCCTGATACTCGCCAGCTGAGCCGCGCGACACCTGCCTGCTCATCTGCCTGATACTCGCCAGCTGAGCCGCGCGACACCTGCCTGCTCATCTGCCTGATACTCGCCAGCTGAGCCGCGCGACACCTGCCTGCTCATCTGCCTGATACTCGCCAGCTGAGCCGCGCGACACCTGCCTGCTCATCTGCCTGATACTCGCCAGCTGAGCCGCGCGACACCTGCCTGCTCATCTGCCTGATACTCGCCAGCTGAGCCGCGCGACACCTGCCTGCTCATCTGCCTGATACTCGCCAGCTGAGCCGCGCGACACCTGCCTGCTCATCTGCCTGATACTCGCCAGCTGAGCCGCGCGACACCTGCCTGCTCATCTGCCTGATACTCGCCAGCTGAGCCGCGCGACACCTGCCTGCTCATCTGCCTGATACTCGCCAGCTGAGCCGCGCGACACCTGCCTGCTCATCTGCCTGATACTCGCCAGCTGAGCCGCGCGACACCTGCCTGCTCATCTGCCTGATACTCGCCAGCTGAGCCGCGCGACACCTGCCTGCTCATCTGCCTGATACTCGCCAGCTGAGCCGCGCGACACCTGCCTGCTCATCTGCCTGATACTCGCCAGCTGAGCCGCGCGACACCTGCCTGCTCATCTGCCTGATACTCGCCAGCTGAGCCGCGCGACACCTGCCTGCTCATCTGCCTGATACTCGCCAGCTGAGCCGCGCGACACCTGCCTGCTCATCTGCCTGATACTCGCCAGCTGAGCCGCGCGACACCTGCCTGCTCATCTGCCTGATACTCGCCAGCTGAGCCGCGCGACACCTGCCTGCTCATCTGCCTGATACTCGCCAGCTGAGCCGCGCGACACCTGCCTGCTCATCTGCCTGATACTCGCCAGCTGAGCCGCGCGACACCTGCCTGCTCATCTGCCTGATACTCGCCAGCTGAGCCGCGCGACACCTGCCTGCTCATCTGCCTGATACTCGCCAGCTGAGCCGCGCGACACCTGCCTGCTCATCTGCCTGATACTCGCCAGCTGAGCCGCGCGACACCTGCCTGCTCATCTGCCTGATACTCGCCAGCTGAGCCGCGCGACACCTGCCTGCTCATCTGCCTGATACTCGCCAGCTGAGCCGCGCGACACCTGCCTGCTCATCTGCCTGATACTCGCCAGCTGAGCCGCGCGACACCTGCCTGCTCATCTGCCTGATACTCGCCAGCTGAGCCGCGCGACACCTGCCTGCTCATCTGCCTGATACTCGCCAGCTGAGCCGCGCGACACCTGCCTGCTCATCTGCCTGATACTCGCCAGCTGAGCCGCGCGACACCTGCCTGCTCATCTGCCTGATACTCGCCAGCTGAGCCGCGCGACACCTGCCTGCTCATCTGCCTGATACTCGCCAGCTGAGCCGCGCGACACCTGCCTGCTCATCTGCCTGATACTCGCCAGCTGAGCCGCGCGACACCTGCCTGCTCATCTGCCTGATACTCGCCAGCTGAGCCGCGCGACACCTGCCTGCTCATCTGCCTGATACTCGCCAGCTGAGCCGCGCGACACCTGCCTGCTCATCTGCCTGATACTCGCCAGCTGAGCCGCGCGACACCTGCCTGCTCATCTGCCTGATACTCGCCAGCTGAGCCGCGCGACACCTGCCTGCTCATCTGCCTGATACTCGCCAGCTGAGCCGCGCGACACCTGCCTGCTCATCTGCCTGATACTCGCCAGCTGAGCCGCGCGACACCTGCCTGCTCATCTGCCTGATACTCGCCAGCTGAGCCGCGCGACACCTGCCTGCTCATCTGCCTGATACTCGCCAGCTGAGCCGCGCGACACCTGCCTGCTCATCTGCCTGATACTCGCCAGCTGAGCCGCGCGACACCTGCCTGCTCATCTGCCTGATACTCGCCAGCTGAGCCGCGCGACACCTGCCTGCTCATCTGCCTGATACTCGCCAGCTGAGCCGCGCGACACCTGCCTGCTCATCTGCCTGATACTCGCCAGCTGAGCCGCGCGACACCTGCCTGCTCATCTGCCTGATACTCGCCAGCTGAGCCGCGCGACACCTGCCTGCTCATCTGCCTGATACTCGCCAGCTGAGCCGCGCGACACCTGCCTGCTCATCTGCCTGATACTCGCCAGCTGAGCCGCGCGACACCTGCCTGCTCATCTGCCTGATACTCGCCAGCTGAGCCGCGCGACACCTGCCTGCTCATCTGCCTGATACTCGCCAGCTGAGCCGCGCGACACCTGCCTGCTCATCTGCCTGATACTCGCCAGCTGAGCCGCGCGACACCTGCCTGCTCATCTGCCTGATACTCGCCAGCTGAGCCGCGCGACACCTGCCTGCTCATCTGCCTGATACTCGCCAGCTGAGCCGCGCGACACCTGCCTGCTCATCTGCCTGATACTCGCCAGCTGAGCCGCGCGACACCTGCCTGCTCATCTGCCTGATACTCGCCAGCTGAGCCGCGCGACACCTGCCTGCTCATCTGCCTGATACTCGCCAGCTGAGCCGCGCGACACCTGCCTGCTCATCTGCCTGATACTCGCCAGCTGAGCCGCGCGACACCTGCCTGCTCATCTGCCTGATACTCGCCAGCTGAGCCGCGCGACACCTGCCTGCTCATCTGCCTGATACTCGCCAGCTGAGCCGCGCGACACCTGCCTGCTCATCTGCCTGATACTCGCCAGCTGAGCCGCGCGACACCTGCCTGCTCATCTGCCTGATACTCGCCAGCTGAGCCGCGCGACACCTGCCTGCTCATCTGCCTGATACTCGCCAGCTGAGCCGCGCGACACCTGCCTGCTCATCTGCCTGATACTCGCCAGCTGAGCCGCGCGACACCTGCCTGCTCATCTGCCTGATACTCGCCAGCTGAGCCGCGCGACACCTGCCTGCTCATCTGCCTGATACTCGCCAGCTGAGCCGCGCGACACCTGCCTGCTCATCTGCCTGATACTCGCCAGCTGAGCCGCGCGACACCTGCCTGCTCATCTGCCTGATACTCGCCAGCTGAGCCGCGCGACACCTGCCTGCTCATCTGCCTGATACTCGCCAGCTGAGCCGCGCGACACCTGCCTGCTCATCTGCCTGATACTCGCCAGCTGAGCCGCGCGACACCTGCCTGCTCATCTGCCTGATACTCGCCAGCTGAGCCGCGCGACACCTGCCTGCTCATCTGCCTGATACTCGCCAGCTGAGCCGCGCGACACCTGCCTGCTCATCTGCCTGATACTCGCCAGCTGAGCCGCGCGACACCTGCCTGCTCATCTGCCTGATACTCGCCAGCTGAGCCGCGCGACACCTGCCTGCTCATCTGCCTGATACTCGCCAGCTGAGCCGCGCGACACCTGCCTGCTCATCTGCCTGATACTCGCCAGCTGAGCCGCGCGACACCTGCCTGCTCATCTGCCTGATACTCGCCAGCTGAGCCGCGCGACACCTGCCTGCTCATCTGCCTGATACTCGCCAGCTGAGCCGCGCGACACCTGCCTGCTCATCTGCCTGATACTCGCCAGCTGAGCCGCGCGACACCTGCCTGCTCATCTGCCTGATACTCGCCAGCTGAGCCGCGCGACACCTGCCTGCTCATCTGCCTGATACTCGCCAGCTGAGCCGCGCGACACCTGCCTGCTCATCTGCCTGATACTCGCCAGCTGAGCCGCGCGACACCTGCCTGCTCATCTGCCTGATACTCGCCAGCTGAGCCGCGCGACACCTGCCTGCTCATCTGCCTGATACTCGCCAGCTGAGCCGCGCGACACCTGCCTGCTCATCTGCCTGATACTCGCCAGCTGAGCCGCGCGACACCTGCCTGCTCATCTGCCTGATACTCGCCAGCTGAGCCGCGCGACACCTGCCTGCTCATCTGCCTGATACTCGCCAGCTGAGCCGCGCGACACCTGCCTGCTCATCTGCCTGATACTCGCCAGCTGAGCCGCGCGACACCTGCCTGCTCATCTGCCTGATACTCGCCAGCTGAGCCGCGCGACACCTGCCTGCTCATCTGCCTGATACTCGCCAGCTGAGCCGCGCGACACCTGCCTGCTCATCTGCCTGATACTCGCCAGCTGAGCCGCGCGACACCTGCCTGCTCATCTGCCTGATACTCGCCAGCTGAGCCGCGCGACACCTGCCTGCTCATCTGCCTGATACTCGCCAGCTGAGCCGCGCGACACCTGCCTGCTCATCTGCCTGATACTCGCCAGCTGAGCCGCGCGACACCTGCCTGCTCATCTGCCTGATACTCGCCAGCTGAGCCGCGCGACACCTGCCTGCTCATCTGCCTGATACTCGCCAGCTGAGCCGCGCGACACCTGCCTGCTCATCTGCCTGATACTCGCCAGCTGAGCCGCGCGACACCTGCCTGCTCATCTGCCTGATACTCGCCAGCTGAGCCGCGCGACACCTGCCTGCTCATCTGCCTGATACTCGCCAGCTGAGCCGCGCGACACCTGCCTGCTCATCTGCCTGATACTCGCCAGCTGAGCCGCGCGACACCTGCCTGCTCATCTGCCTGATACTCGCCAGCTGAGCCGCGCGACACCTGCCTGCTCATCTGCCTGATACTCGCCAGCTGAGCCGCGCGACACCTGCCTGCTCATCTGCCTGATACTCGCCAGCTGAGCCGCGCGACACCTGCCTGCTCATCTGCCTGATACTCGCCAGCTGAGCCGCGCGACACCTGCCTGCTCATCTGCCTGATACTCGCCAGCTGAGCCGCGCGACACCTGCCTGCTCATCTGCCTGATACTCGCCAGCTGAGCCGCGCGACACCTGCCTGCTCATCTGCCTGATACTCGCCAGCTGAGCCGCGCGACACCTGCCTGCTCATCTGCCTGATACTCGCCAGCTGAGCCGCGCGACACCTGCCTGCTCATCTGCCTGATACTCGCCAGCTGAGCCGCGCGACACCTGCCTGCTCATCTGCCTGATACTCGCCAGCTGAGCCGCGCGACACCTGCCTGCTCATCTGCCTGATACTCGCCAGCTGAGCCGCGCGACACCTGCCTGCTCATCTGCCTGATACTCGCCAGCTGAGCCGCGCGACACCTGCCTGCTCATCTGCCTGATACTCGCCAGCTGAGCCGCGCGACACCTGCCTGCTCATCTGCCTGATACTCGCCAGCTGAGCCGCGCGACACCTGCCTGCTCATCTGCCTGATACTCGCCAGCTGAGCCGCGCGACACCTGCCTGCTCATCTGCCTGATACTCGCCAGCTGAGCCGCGCGACACCTGCCTGCTCATCTGCCTGATACTCGCCAGCTGAGCCGCGCGACACCTGCCTGCTCATCTGCCTGATACTCGCCAGCTGAGCCGCGCGACACCTGCCTGCTCATCTGCCTGATACTCGCCAGCTGAGCCGCGCGACACCTGCCTGCTCATCTGCCTGATACTCGCCAGCTGAGCCGCGCGACACCTGCCTGCTCATCTGCCTGATACTCGCCAGCTGAGCCGCGCGACACCTGCCTGCTCATCTGCCTGATACTCGCCAGCTGAGCCGCGCGACACCTGCCTGCTCATCTGCCTGATACTCGCCAGCTGAGCCGCGCGACACCTGCCTGCTCATCTGCCTGATACTCGCCAGCTGAGCCCCGCGACACCTGCCTGCTCATCTGCCTGATACTCGCCAGCTGAGCCGCGCGACACCTGCCTGCTCATCTGCCTGATACTCGCCAGCTGAGCCGCGCGACACCTGCCTGCTCATCTGCCTGATACTCGCCAGCTGAGCCGCGCGACACCTGCCTGCTCATCTGCCTGATACTCGCCAGCTGAGCCGCGCGACACCTGCCTGCTCATCTGCCTGATACTCGCCAGCTGAGCCGCGCGACACCTGCCTGCTCATCTGCCTGATACTCGCCAGCTGAGCCGCGCGACACCTGCCTGCTCATCTGCCTGATACTCGCCAGCTGAGCCGCGCGACACCTGCCTGCTCATCTGCCTGATACTCGCCAGCTGAGCCGCGCGACACCTGCCTGCTCATCTGCCTGATACTCGCCAGCTGAGCCGCGCGACACCTGCCTGCTCATCTGCCTGATACTCGCCAGCTGAGCCGCGCGACACCTGCCTGCTCATCTGCCTGATACTCGCCAGCTGAGCCGCGCGACACCTGCCTGCTCATCTGCCTGATACTCGCCAGCTGAGCCGCGCGACACCTGCCTGCTCATCTGCCTGATACTCGCCAGCTGAGCCGCGCGACACCTGCCTGCTCATCTGCCTGATACTCGCCAGCTGAGCCGCGCGACACCTGCCTGCTCATCTGCCTGATACTCGCCAGCTGAGCCGCGCGACACCTGCCTGCTCATCTGCCTGATACTCGCCAGCTCAGCCGCGCGACACCTGGCTGCTCATCTGCCTGATACTCGCCAGCTGAGCCGCGCGACACCTGCCTGCTCATCTGCCTGATACTCGCCAGCTGAGCCGCGCGACACCTGCCTGCTCATCTGCCTGATACTCGCCAGCTGAGCCGCGCGACACCTGCCTGCTCATCTGCCTGATACTCGCCAGCTGAGCCGCGCGACACCTGCCTGCTCATCTGCCTGATACTCGCCAGCTGAGCCGCGCGACACCTGCCTGCTCATCTGCCTGATACTCGCCAGCTGAGCCGCGCGACACCTGCCTGCTCATCTGCCTGATACTCGCCAGCTGAGCCGCGCGACACCTGCCTGCTCATCTGCCTGATACTCGCCAGCTGAGCCGCGCGACACCTGCCTGCTCATCTGCCTGATACTCGCCAGCTGAGCCGCGCGACACCTGCCTGCTCATCTGCCTGATACTCGCCAGCTGAGCCGCGCGACACCTGCCTGCTCATCTGCCTGATACTCGCCAGCTGAGCCGCGCGACACCTGCCTGCTCATCTGCCTGATACTCGCCAGCTGAGCCGCGCGACACCTGCCTGCTCATCTGCCTGATACTCGCCAGCTGAGCCGCGCGACACCTGCCTGCTCATCTGCCTGATACTCGCCAGCTGAGCCGCGCGACACCTGCCTGCTCATCTGCCTGATACTCGCCAGCTGAGCCGCGCGACACCTGCCTGCTCATCTGCCTGATACTCGCCAGCTGAGCCGCGCGACACCTGCCTGCTCATCTGCCTGATACTCGCCAGCTGAGCCGCGCGACACCTGCCTGCTCATCTGCCTGATACTCGCCAGCTGAGCCGCGCGACACCTGCCTGCTCATCTGCCTGATACTCGCCAGCTGAGCCGCGCGACACCTGCCTGCTCATCTGCCTGATACTCGCCAGCTGAGCCGCGCGACACCTGCTTGCTCATCTGCCTGATACTCGCCAGCTGAGCCACGCGACACCTGCCTGCTCATCTGCCTGATACTCGCCAGCTGAGCCGCGCGACACCTGCCTGCTCATCTGCCTGATACTCGCCAGCTGAGCCGCGCGACACCTGCCTGCTCATCTGCCTGATACTCGCCAGCTGAGCCGCGCGACACCTGCCTGCTCATCTGCCTGATACTCGCCAGCTGAGCCGCGCGACACCTGCCTGCTCATCTGCCTGATACTCGCCAGCTGAGCCGCGCGACACCTGCCTGCTCATCTGCCTGATACTCGCCAGCTGAGCCGCGCGACACCTGCCTGCTCATCTGCCTGATACTCGCCAGCTGAGCCGCGCGACACCTGCCTGCTCATCTGCCTGATACTCGCCAGCTGAGCCGCGCGACACCTGCCTGCTCATCTGCCTGATACTCGCCAGCTGAGCCGCGCGACACCTGCCTGCTCATCTGCCTGATACTCGCCAGCTGAGCCGCGCGACACCTGCCTGCTCATCTGCCTGATACTCGCCAGCTGAGCCGCGCGACACCTGCCTGCTCATCTGCCTGATACTCGCCAGCTGAGCCGCGCGACACCTGCCTGCTCATCTGCCTGATACTCGCCAGCTGAGCCGCGCGACACCTGCCTGCTCATCTGCCTGATACTCGCCAGCTGAGCCGCGCGACACCTGCCTGCTCATCTGCCTGATACTCGCCAGCTGAGCCGCGCGACACCTGCCTGCTCATCTGCCTGATACTCGCCAGCTGAGCCGCGCGACACCTGCCTGCTCATCTGCCTGATACTCGCCAGCTGAGCCGCGCGACACCTGCCTGCTCATCTGCCTGATACTCGCCAGCTGGGCCGCGCGACACCTGCCTGCTCATCTGCCTGATATTCGCCAGCTGAACCGCGCGACACCTGCCTGCTCATCTGCCTGATACTCGCCAGCTCAGCCACGCGACACCTGCCTGCTCATCTGCCTGATACTCGCCAGCTGAGCCGCGCGACACCTGCCTGCTCATCTGCCTGATACTCGCCAGCTGAGCCGCGCGACCCCTGCCTGCTCATCTGCCTGATACTCGCCAGCTGAGCCGCGCGGCACCTGCCTGCTCATCTGCCTGATACTCGCCAGCTGAGCCACGCGACACCTGCCTGCTCATCTGCCTGATACTCGCCAGCTGAGCCGCGCGACACCTGCCTGCTCATCTGCCTGATACTCGCCAGCTGAGCCGCGCGACACCTGCCTGCTCATCTGCCTGATACTCGCCAGCTGAGCCGCGCGACACCTGCCTGCTCATCTGCCTGATACTCGCCAGCTGAGCCGCGCGACACCTGCCTGCTCATCTGCCTGATACTCGCCAGCTGAGCCGCGCGACACCTGCCTGCTCATCTGCCTGATACTCGCCAGCTGGGCCGCGCGACACCTGCCTGCTCATCTGCCTGATACTCGCCAGCTGATCCGCGCGACACCTGCCTGCTCATCTGCCTGATATTCGCCAGCTGAGCCCCCCGACACCTGCCTGCTCATCTGCCTGATATTCGCCAGCTGAGCCGCGCGACACCTGCCTGCTCATCTGCCTGATACTCGCCAGCTCAGCCGCGCGACACCTGCCTGCTCATCTGCCTGATGCTCGCCAGCTGAGCCACGCGACACCTGCCTGCTCATCTGCCTGATACTCGCCAGCTGAGCCGCGCGACACCTGCCTGCTCATCTGCCTGATACTCGCCAGCTGAGCCCCGCGACACCTGCCTGCTCATCTGCCTCATACTCGCCAGCTGAGCCGCGCGACACCTGCCTGCTCATCTACCTGATATTCGCCAGCTGAGCCGCGCGACACCTGCCTGCTCATCTGCCTGATACTCGCCAGCTGAGCCGCGCGACACCTGCCTGCTCATCTGCCTGATACTCGCCAGCTGAGCCGCGCGACACCTGCCTGCTCATCTGCCTGATACTCGCCAGCTGAGCCGCGCGACACCTGCCTGCTCATCTGCCTGATACTCGCCAGCTGAGCCGCACGACACCTGCCTGCTCATCTGCCTGATACTCGCCAGCTGAGCCGCGCGGCACCTGCCTGCTCATCTGCCTGATACTCGCCAGCTGAGCCGCGCGACACCTGCCTGCTCATCTGCCTGATACTCGCCAGCTGAGCCGCGCGACACCTGCCTGCTCATCTGCCTGATACTCGCCAGCTGAGCCCCGCGACACCTGCCTGCTCATCTGCCTGATACTAGCCAGCTGAGCCGCGCGACACCTGCCTGCTCATCTGCCTGATACTCGCCAGCTGAGCCGCGCGACACCTGCCTGCTCATCTGCCTGATACTCGCCAGCTGAGCCGCGTGACACCTGCCTGCTCATCTGCCTGATACTCGCCAGCTGAGCCGCGCGACACCTGCCTGCTCATCTGCCTGATACTCGCCAGCTGAGCCGTGCGACACCTGCCTGCTCATCTGCCTGATACTCGCCAGCTGAGCCACGCGACACCTGCCTGCTCATCTGCCTGATATTCGCCAGCTGAGCCCCGCGACACCTGCCTGCTCATCTGCCTGATATTCGCCAGCTGAGCCCCGCGACCCCTGCCTGCTCATCTGCCTGATACTCGCCAGCTGAGCCGCGCGACACCTGCCTGCTCCTCTGCCTGATACTCGCCAGCTGAGCCGCGCGACACCTGCCTGCTCATCTGCCTGATACTCGCCAGCTGAGCCGCGCGACACCTGCCTGCTCATCTGCCTGATACTCGCCAGCTGAGCCGCGCGACACCTGCCTGCTCATCTGCCTGATACTCGCCAGCTGAGCCGCGCGACACCTGCCTGCTCATCTGCCTCATACTCGCCAGCTGAGCCGCGCGACACCTGCCTGCTCATCTGCCTGATACTCGCCAGCTGAGCCGCGCGACACCTGCCTGCTCATCTGCCTGATACTCGCCAGCTGAGCCCCGCGACACCTGCCTGCTCATCTGCCTGATACTCGCCAGCTGAGCCGCGCGACACCTGCCTGCTCATCTGCCTGGTACTCGCCAGCTGAGCCGCGCGGCACCTGCCTGCTCATCTGCCTGATACTCGCCAGCTGAGCCGCGCGACACCTGCCTGCTCATCTGCCTGATACTCGCCAGCTGAGCCGCGTGACACCTGCCTGCTCATCTGCCTGATACTCGCCAGCTGAGCCGCGCGACACCTGCCTGCTCATCTGCCTGATACTCGCCAGCTGAGCCGCGCGACACCTGCCTGCTCATCTGCCTGATACTCGTCAGCTGAGCCGCGCGACACCTGCCTGCTCATCTGCCTGATATTCGCCAGCTGATCCGCGCGACACCTGCCTGCTCATCTGCCTGATACTCGCCAGCTGAGCCGCGCGACACCTGCCTGCTCATCTGCCTGATACTCGCCAGCTCAGCCGCGCGACACCTGCCTGCTCATCTGCCTGATACTCGCCAGCTGAGCCGAGCGACACCTGCCTGCTCATCTGCCTGATACTCGCCAGCTGAGCCGCGCGACACCTGCCTGCTCATCTGCCTGATACTCGCCAGCTGAGCCCCGCGACACCTGCCTGCTCATCTGCCTGATACTCGCCAGCTGAGCCATGCGACACCTGCCTGCTCATCTGCCTGATACTCGCCAGCTGAGCCGCGCGACACCTGCCTGCTCATCTGCCTGATGCTCGCCAGCTGAGCCGCGCGACACCTGCCTGCTCATCTGCCTCATACTCGCCAGCTGAGCCGCGCGACACCTGCCTGCTCATCTGCCTGATACTCGCCAGCTGAGCCGCGCGACACCTGCCTGCTCATCTGCCTGATACTCGCCAGCTGAGCCGCGCGACACCTGCCTGCTCATCTGCCTGATACTCGCCAGCTGAGCCGAGCGACACCTGCCTGCTCATCTGCCTGATACTCGCCAGCTGAGCCGCGCGACACCTGCCTGCTCATCTGCCTGATACTCGCCAGCTGAGCCGCGCGACACCTGCCTGCTCATCTGCCTGATACTCGCCAGCTGAGCCGCGCGACACCTGCCTGCTCATCTGCCTGATACTCACCAGCTGAGCCGCGCGACACCTGCCTGCTCATCTGCCTGATACTCGCCAGCTGAGCCGCGCGACACCTGCCTGCTCATCTGCCTGATACTCGCCAGCTGAGCCGCGCGACACCTGCCTGCTCATCTGCCTGATACTCGCCAGCTGAGCCGCGCGACACCTGCCTGCTCATCTGCCTGATACTCGCCAGCTGAGCCGCGCGACACCTGCCTGCTCATCTGCCTGATACTCGCCAGCTGAGCCGCGCGACACCTGCCTGCTCATCTACCTGATACTCGCCAGCTGAGCCGCGCGACACCTGCCTGCTCATCTGCCTGATACTCGCCTGCTGAGCCCCGCGACACCTGCCTGCTCATCTGCCTGATACTCGCCAGCTGAGCCGCGCGACACCTGCCTGCTCATCTGCCTGATACTCGCCAGCTGAGCCGTGCGACACCTGCCTGCTCATCTGCCTGATGCTCGCCAGCTGAGCCGCGCGACACCTGCCTGCTCATCTGCCTGATATTCGCCAGCTGAGCCGCGCGACACCTGCCTGCTCATCTGCCTGATACTCGCCAGCTGAGCCTCGCGACACCTGCCTGCTCATCTGCCTGATACTCGCCAGCTGGGCCGCGCGACACCTGCCTGCTCATCTGCCTGATACTCGCCAGCTGAGCCGCGCGACACCTGCCTGCTCATCTGCCTGATACTCGCCAGCTGAGCCGCGTGACACCTGCCTGCTCATCTGCCTGATACTCGCCAGCTGAGCCGCGCGACACCTGCCTGCTCATCTGCCTGATGCTCGCCAGCTGAGCCGTGCGACACCTGCCTGCTCATCTGCCTGATACTCGCCAGCTGAGCCCCGCGACACCTGCCTGCTCATCTGCCTGATACTCGCCAGCTGAGCCGCGCGACACCTGCCTGCTCATCTGCCTGATACTCGCCAGCTGAGCCGCGCGACACCTGCCTGCTCATCTGCCTGATACTCGCCAGCTGAGCCGCGCGACACCTGCCTGCTCATCTGCCTGATACTCGCCAGCTGAGCCGCGCGACACCTGCCTGCTCATCTGCCTGATACTCGCCAGCTGAGCCGCGCGACACCTGCCTGCTCATCTGCCTGATACTCGCCAGCTGAGCCGCGCGACACCTGCCTGCTCATCTGCCTGATACTCGCCAGCTGAGCCGCGCGACACCTGCCTGCTCATCTGGCTGATACTCGCCAGCTGAGCCGCGCGACACCTGCCTGCTCATCTGCCTGATACTCGCCAGCTGAGCCGCGCGACACCTGCCTGCTCATCTGCCTGATACTCGCCAGCTGAGCCGCGCGACACCTGCCTGCTCATCTGCCTGATACTCGCCAGCTGAGCCGCGCGACACCTGCCTGCTCATCTGCCTGATACTCGCCAGCTGAGCCGCGCGACACCTGCCTGCTCATCTGCCTGATACTCGCCAGCTGAGCCGCGCGACACCTGCCTGCTCATCTGCCTGATACTCGCCAGCTGAGCCGCGCGACACCTGCCTGCTCATCTGCCTGATACTCGCCAGCTGAGCCGCGCGACACCTGCCTGCTCATCTGCCTGATACTCGCCAGCTGAGCCGCGCGACACCTGCCTGCTCATCTGCCTGATACTCGCCAGCTGAGCCGCGCGACACCTGCCTGCTCATCTGCCTGATACTCGCCAGCTGAGCCGCGCGACACCTGCCTGCTCATCTGCCTGATACTCGCCAGCTGAGCCGCGCGACACCTGCCTGCTCATCTGCCTGATACTCGCCAGCTGAGCCGCGCGACACCTGCCTGCTCATCTGCCTGATACTCGCCAGCTGAGCCGCGCGACACCTGCCTGCTCATCTGCCTGATACTCGCCAGCTGAGCCGCGCGACACCTGCCTGCTCATCTGCCTGATACTCGCCAGCTGAGCCGCGCGACACCTGCCTGCTCATCTGCCTGATACTCGCCAGCTGAGCCGCGCGACACCTGCCTGCTCATCTGCCTGATACTCGCCAGCTGAGCCGCGCGACACCTGCCTGCTCATCTGCCTGATACTCGCCAGCTGAGCCGCGCGACACCTGCCTGCTCATCTGCCTGATACTCGCCAGCTGAGCCGCGCGACACCTGCCTGCTCATCTGCCTGATACTCGCCAGCTGAGCCGCGCGACACCTGCCTGCTCATCTGCCTGATACTCGCCAGCTGAGCCGCGCGACACCTGCCTGCTCATCTGCCTGATACTCGCCAGCTGAGCCGCGCGACACCTGCCTGCTCATCTGCCTGATACTCGCCAGCTGAGCCGCGCGACACCTGCCTGCTCATCTGCCTGATACTCGCCAGCTGAGCCGCGCGACACCTGCCTGCTCATCTGCCTGATACTCGCCAGCTGAGCCGCGCGACACCTGCCTGCTCATCTGCCTGATACTCGCCAGCTGAGCCGCGCGACACCTGCCTGCTCATCTGCCTGATACTCGCCAGCTGAGCCGCGCGACACCTGCCTGCTCATCTGCCTGATACTCGCCAGCTGAGCCGCGCGACACCTGCCTGCTCATCTGCCTGATACTCGCCAGCTGAGCCGCGCGACACCTGCCTGCTCATCTGCCTGATACTCGCCAGCTGAGCCGCGCGACACCTGCCTGCTCATCTGCCTGATACTCGCCAGCTGAGCCGCGCGACACCTGCCTGCTCATCTGCCTGATACTCGCCAGCTGAGCCGCGCGACACCTGCCTGCTCATCTGCCTGATACTCGCCAGCTGAGCCGCGCGACACCTGCCTGCTCATCTGCCTGATACTCGCCAGCTGAGCCGCGCGACACCTGCCTGCTCATCTGCCTGATACTCGCCAGCTGAGCCGCGCGACACCTGCCTGCTCATCTGCCTGATACTCGCCAGCTGAGCCGCGCGACACCTGCCTGCTCATCTGCCTGATACTCGCCAGCTGAGCCGCGCGACACCTGCCTGCTCATCTGCCTGATACTCGCCAGCTGAGCCGCGCGACACCTGCCTGCTCATCTGCCTGATACTCGCCAGCTGAGCCGCGCGACACCTGCCTGCTCATCTGCCTGATACTCGCCAGCTGAGCCGCGCGACACCTGCCTGCTCATCTGCCTGATACTCGCCAGCTGAGCCGCGCGACACCTGCCTGCTCATCTGCCTGATACTCGCCAGCTGAGCCGCGCGACACCTGCCTGCTCATCTGCCTGATACTCGCCAGCTGAGCCGCGCGACACCTGCCTGCTCATCTGCCTGATACTCGCCAGCTGAGCCGCGCGACACCTGCCTGCTCATCTGCCTGATACTCGCCAGCTGAGCCGCGCGACACCTGCCTGCTCATCTGCCTGATACTCGCCAGCTGAGCCGCGCGACACCTGCCTGCTCATCTGCCTGATACTCGCCAGCTGAGCCGCGCGACACCTGCCTGCTCATCTGCCTGATACTCGCCAGCTGAGCCGCGCGACACCTGCCTGCTCATCTGCCTGATACTCGCCAGCTGAGCCGCGCGACACCTGCCTGCTCATCTGCCTGATACTCGCCAGCTGAGCCGCGCGACACCTGCCTGCTCATCTGCCTGATACTCGCCAGCTGAGCCGCGCGACACCTGCCTGCTCATCTGCCTGATACTCGCCAGCTGAGCCGCGCGACACCTGCCTGCTCATCTGCCTGATACTCGCCAGCTGAGCCGCGCGACACCTGCCTGCTCATCTGCCTGATACTCGCCAGCTGAGCCGCGCGACACCTGCCTGCTCATCTGCCTGATACTCGCCAGCTGAGCCGCGCGACACCTGCCTGCTCATCTGCCTGATACTCGCCAGCTGAGCCGCGCGACACCTGCCTGCTCATCTGCCTGATACTCGCCAGCTGAGCCGCGCGACACCTGCCTGCTCATCTGCCTGATACTCGCCAGCTGAGCCGCGCGACACCTGCCTGCTCATCTGCCTGATACTCGCCAGCTGAGCCGCGCGACACCTGCCTGCTCATCTGCCTGATACTCGCCAGCTGAGCCGCGCGACACCTGCCTGCTCATCTGCCTGATACTCGCCAGCTGAGCCGCGCGACACCTGCCTGCTCATCTGCCTGATACTCGCCAGCTGAGCCGCGCGACACCTGCCTGCTCATCTGCCTGATACTCGCCAGCTGAGCCGCGCGACACCTGCCTGCTCATCTGCCTGATACTCGCCAGCTGAGCCGCGCGACACCTGCCTGCTCATCTGCCTGATACTCGCCAGCTGAGCCGCGCGACACCTGCCTGCTCATCTGCCTGATACTCGCCAGCTGAGCCGCGCGACACCTGCCTGCTCATCTGCCTGATACTCGCCAGCTGAGCCGCGCGACACCTGCCTGCTCATCTGCCTGATACTCGCCAGCTGAGCCGCGCGACACCTGCCTGCTCATCTGCCTGATACTCGCCAGCTGAGCCGCGCGACACCTGCCTGCTCATCTGCCTGATACTCGCCAGCTGAGCCGCGCGACACCTGCCTGCTCATCTGCCTGATACTCGCCAGCTGAGCCGCGCGACACCTGCCTGCTCATCTGCCTGATACTCGCCAGCTGAGCCGCGCGACACCTGCCTGCTCATCTGCCTGATACTCGCCAGCTGAGCCGCGCGACACCTGCCTGCTCATCTGCCTGATACTCGCCAGCTGAGCCGCGCGACACCTGCCTGCTCATCTGCCTGATACTCGCCAGCTGAGCCGCGCGACACCTGCCTGCTCATCTGCCTGATACTCGCCAGCTGAGCCGCGCGACACCTGCCTGCTCATCTGCCTGATACTCGCCAGCTGAGCCGCGCGACACCTGCCTGCTCATCTGCCTGATACTCGCCAGCTGAGCCGCGCGACACCTGCCTGCTCATCTGCCTGATACTCGCCAGCTGAGCCGCGCGACACCTGCCTGCTCATCTGCCTGATACTCGCCAGCTGAGCCGCGCGACACCTGCCTGCTCATCTGCCTGATACTCGCCAGCTGAGCCGCGCGACACCTGCCTGCTCATCTGCCTGATACTCGCCAGCTGAGCCGCGCGACACCTGCCTGCTCATCTGCCTGATACTCGCCAGCTGAGCCGCGCGACACCTGCCTGCTCATCTGCCTGATACTCGCCAGCTGAGCCGCGCGACACCTGCCTGCTCATCTGCCTGATACTCGCCAGCTGAGCCGCGCGACACCTGCCTGCTCATCTGCCTGATACTCGCCAGCTGAGCCGCGCGACACCTGCCTGCTCATCTGCCTGATACTCGCCAGCTGAGCCGCGCGACACCTGCCTGCTCATCTGCCTGATACTCGCCAGCTGAGCCGCGCGACACCTGCCTGCTCATCTGCCTGATACTCGCCAGCTGAGCCGCGCGACACCTGCCTGCTCATCTGCCTGATACTCGCCAGCTGAGCCGCGCGACACCTGCCTGCTCATCTGCCTGATACTCGCCAGCTGAGCCGCGCGACACCTGCCTGCTCATCTGCCTGATACTCGCCAGCTGAGCCGCGCGACACCTGCCTGCTCATCTGCCTGATACTCGCCAGCTGAGCCGCGCGACACCTGCCTGCTCATCTGCCTGATACTCGCCAGCTGAGCCGCGCGACACCTGCCTGCTCATCTGCCTGATACTCGCCAGCTGAGCCGCGCGACACCTGCCTGCTCATCTGCCTGATACTCGCCAGCTGAGCCGCGCGACACCTGCCTGCTCATCTGCCTGATACTCGCCAGCTGAGCCGCGCGACACCTGCCTGCTCATCTGCCTGATACTCGCCAGCTGAGCCGCGCGACACCTGCCTGCTCATCTGCCTGATACTCGCCAGCTGAGCCGCGCGACACCTGCCTGCTCATCTGCCTGATACTCGCCAGCTGAGCCGCGCGACACCTGCCTGCTCATCTGCCTGATACTCGCCAGCTGAGCCGCGCGACACCTGCCTGCTCATCTGCCTGATACTCGCCAGCTGAGCCGCGCGACACCTGCCTGCTCATCTGCCTGATACTCGCCAGCTGAGCCGCGCGACACCTGCCTGCTCATCTGCCTGATACTCGCCAGCTGAGCCGCGCGACACCTGCCTGCTCATCTGCCTGATACTCGCCAGCTGAGCCGCGCGACACCTGCCTGCTCATCTGCCTGATACTCGCCAGCTGAGCCGCGCGACACCTGCCTGCTCATCTGCCTGATACTCGCCAGCTGAGCCGCGCGACACCTGCCTGCTCATCTGCCTGATACTCGCCAGCTGAGCCGCGCGACACCTGCCTGCTCATCTGCCTGATACTCGCCAGCTGAGCCGCGCGACACCTGCCTGCTCATCTGCCTGATACTCGCCAGCTGAGCCGCGCGACACCTGCCTGCTCATCTGCCTGATACTCGCCAGCTGAGCCGCGCGACACCTGCCTGCTCATCTGCCTGATACTCGCCAGCTGAGCCGCGCGACACCTGCCTGCTCATCTGCCTGATACTCGCCAGCTGAGCCGCGCGACACCTGCCTGCTCATCTGCCTGATACTCGCCAGCTGAGCCGCGCGACACCTGCCTGCTCATCTGCCTGATACTCGCCAGCTGAGCCGCGCGACACCTGCCTGCTCATCTGCCTGATACTCGCCAGCTGAGCCGCGCGACACCTGCCTGCTCATCTGCCTGATACTCGCCAGCTGAGCCGCGCGACACCTGCCTGCTCATCTGCCTGATACTCGCCAGCTGAGCCGCGCGACACCTGCCTGCTCATCTGCCTGATACTCGCCAGCTGAGCCGCGCGACACCTGCCTGCTCATCTGCCTGATACTCGCCAGCTGAGCCGCGCGACACCTGCCTGCTCATCTGCCTGATACTCGCCAGCTGAGCCGCGCGACACCTGCCTGCTCATCTGCCTGATACTCGCCAGCTGAGCCGCGCGACACCTGCCTGCTCATCTGCCTGATACTCGCCAGCTGAGCCGCGCGACACCTGCCTGCTCATCTGCCTGATACTCGCCAGCTGAGCCGCGCGACACCTGCCTGCTCATCTGCCTGATACTCGCCAGCTGAGCCGCGCGACACCTGCCTGCTCATCTGCCTGATACTCGCCAGCTGAGCCGCGCGACACCTGCCTGCTCATCTGCCTGATACTCGCCAGCTGAGCCGCGCGACACCTGCCTGCTCATCTGCCTGATACTCGCCAGCTGAGCCGCGCGACACCTGCCTGCTCATCTGCCTGATACTCGCCAGCTGAGCCGCGCGACACCTGCCTGCTCATCTGCCTGATACTCGCCAGCTGAGCCGCGCGACACCTGCCTGCTCATCTGCCTGATACTCGCCAGCTGAGCCGCGCGACACCTGCCTGCTCATCTGCCTGATACTCGCCAGCTGAGCCGCGCGACACCTGCCTGCTCATCTGCCTGATACTCGCCAGCTGAGCCGCGCGACACCTGCCTGCTCATCTGCCTGATACTCGCCAGCTGAGCCGCGCGACACCTGCCTGCTCATCTGCCTGATACTCGCCAGCTGAGCCGCGCGACACCTGCCTGCTCATCTGCCTGATACTCGCCAGCTGAGCCGCGCGACACCTGCCTGCTCATCTGCCTGATACTCGCCAGCTGAGCCGCGCGACACCTGCCTGCTCATCTGCCTGATACTCGCCAGCTGAGCCGCGCGACACCTGCCTGCTCATCTGCCTGATACTCGCCAGCTGAGCCGCGCGACACCTGCCTGCTCATCTGCCTGATACTCGCCAGCTGAGCCGCGCGACACCTGCCTGCTCATCTGCCTGATACTCGCCAGCTGAGCCGCGCGACACCTGCCTGCTCATCTGCCTGATACTCGCCAGCTGAGCCGCGCGACACCTGCCTGCTCATCTGCCTGATACTCGCCAGCTGAGCCGCGCGACACCTGCCTGCTCATCTGCCTGATACTCGCCAGCTGAGCCGCGCGACACCTGCCTGCTCATCTGCCTGATACTCGCCAGCTGAGCCGCGCGACACCTGCCTGCTCATCTGCCTGATACTCGCCAGCTGAGCCGCGCGACACCTGCCTGCTCATCTGCCTGATACTCGCCAGCTGAGCCGCGCGACACCTGCCTGCTCATCTGCCTGATACTCGCCAGCTGAGCCGCGCGACACCTGCCTGCTCATCTGCCTGATACTCGCCAGCTGAGCCGCGCGACACCTGCCTGCTCATCTGCCTGATACTCGCCAGCTGAGCCGCGCGACACCTGCCTGCTCATCTGCCTGATACTCGCCAGCTGAGCCGCGCGACACCTGCCTGCTCATCTGCCTGATACTCGCCAGCTGAGCCGCGCGACACCTGCCTGCTCATCTGCCTGATACTCGCCAGCTGAGCCGCGCGACACCTGCCTGCTCATCTGCCTGATACTCGCCAGCTGAGCCGCGCGACACCTGCCTGCTCATCTGCCTGATACTCGCCAGCTGAGCCGCGCGACACCTGCCTGCTCATCTGCCTGATACTCGCCAGCTGAGCCGCGCGACACCTGCCTGCTCATCTGCCTGATACTCGCCAGCTGAGCCGCGCGACACCTGCCTGCTCATCTGCCTGATACTCGCCAGCTGAGCCGCGCGACACCTGCCTGCTCATCTGCCTGATACTCGCCAGCTGAGCCGCGCGACACCTGCCTGCTCATCTGCCTGATACTCGCCAGCTGAGCCGCGCGACACCTGCCTGCTCATCTGCCTGATACTCGCCAGCTGAGCCGCGCGACACCTGCCTGCTCATCTGCCTGATACTCGCCAGCTGAGCCGCGCGACACCTGCCTGCTCATCTGCCTGATACTCGCCAGCTGAGCCGCGCGACACCTGCCTGCTCATCTGCCTGATACTCGCCAGCTGAGCCGCGCGACACCTGCCTGCTCATCTGCCTGATACTCGCCAGCTGAGCCGCGCGACACCTGCCTGCTCATCTGCCTGATACTCGCCAGCTGAGCCGCGCGACACCTGCCTGCTCATCTGCCTGATACTCGCCAGCTGAGCCGCGCGACACCTGCCTGCTCATCTGCCTGATACTCGCCAGCTGAGCCGCGCGACACCTGCCTGCTCATCTGCCTGATACTCGCCAGCTGAGCCGCGCGACACCTGCCTGCTCATCTGCCTGATACTCGCCAGCTGAGCCGCGCGACACCTGCCTGCTCATCTGCCTGATACTCGCCAGCTGAGCCGCGCGACACCTGCCTGCTCATCTGCCTGATACTCGCCAGCTGAGCCGCGCGACACCTGCCTGCTCATCTGCCTGATACTCGCCAGCTGAGCCGCGCGACACCTGCCTGCTCATCTGCCTGATACTCGCCAGCTGAGCCGCGCGACACCTGCCTGCTCATCTGCCTGATACTCGCCAGCTGAGCCGCGCGACACCTGCCTGCTCATCTGCCTGATACTCGCCAGCTGAGCCGCGCGACACCTGCCTGCTCATCTGCCTGATACTCGCCAGCTGAGCCGCGCGACACCTGCCTGCTCATCTGCCTGATACTCGCCAGCTGAGCCGCGCGACACCTGCCTGCTCATCTGCCTGATACTCGCCAGCTGAGCCGCGCGACACCTGCCTGCTCATCTGCCTGATACTCGCCAGCTGAGCCGCGCGACACCTGCCTGCTCATCTGCCTGATACTCGCCAGCTGAGCCGCGCGACACCTGCCTGCTCATCTGCCTGATACTCGCCAGCTGAGCCGCGCGACACCTGCCTGCTCATCTGCCTGATACTCGCCAGCTGAGCCGCGCGACACCTGCCTGCTCATCTGCCTGATACTCGCCAGCTGAGCCGCGCGACACCTGCCTGCTCATCTGCCTGATACTCGCCAGCTGAGCCGCGCGACACCTGCCTGCTCATCTGCCTGATACTCGCCAGCTGAGCCGCGCGACACCTGCCTGCTCATCTGCCTGATACTCGCCAGCTGAGCCGCGCGACACCTGCCTGCTCATCTGCCTGATACTCGCCAGCTGAGCCGCGCGACACCTGCCTGCTCATCTGCCTGATACTCGCCAGCTGAGCCGCGCGACACCTGCCTGCTCATCTGCCTGATACTCGCCAGCTGAGCCGCGCGACACCTGCCTGCTCATCTGCCTGATACTCGCCAGCTGAGCCGCGCGACACCTGCCTGCTCATCTGCCTGATACTCGCCAGCTGAGCCGCGCGACACCTGCCTGCTCATCTGCCTGATACTCGCCAGCTGAGCCGCGCGACACCTGCCTGCTCATCTGCCTGATACTCGCCAGCTGAGCCGCGCGACACCTGCCTGCTCATCTGCCTGATACTCGCCAGCTGAGCCGCGCGACACCTGCCTGCTCATCTGCCTGATACTCGCCAGCTGAGCCGCGCGACACCTGCCTGCTCATCTGCCTGATACTCGCCAGCTGAGCCGCGCGACACCTGCCTGCTCATCTGCCTGATACTCGCCAGCTGAGCCGCGCGACACCTGCCTGCTCATCTGCCTGATACTCGCCAGCTGAGCCGCGCGACACCTGCCTGCTCATCTGCCTGATACTCGCCAGCTGAGCCGCGCGACACCTGCCTGCTCATCTGCCTGATACTCGCCAGCTGAGCCGCGCGACACCTGCCTGCTCATCTGCCTGATACTCGCCAGCTGAGCCGCGCGACACCTGCCTGCTCATCTGCCTGATACTCGCCAGCTGAGCCGCGCGACACCTGCCTGCTCATCTGCCTGATACTCGCCAGCTGAGCCGCGCGACACCTGCCTGCTCATCTGCCTGATACTCGCCAGCTGAGCCGCGCGACACCTGCCTGCTCATCTGCCTGATACTCGCCAGCTGAGCCGCGCGACACCTGCCTGCTCATCTGCCTGATACTCGCCAGCTGAGCCGCGCGACACCTGCCTGCTCATCTGCCTGATACTCGCCAGCTGAGCCGCGCGACACCTGCCTGCTCATCTGCCTGATACTCGCCAGCTGAGCCGCGCGACACCTGCCTGCTCATCTGCCTGATACTCGCCAGCTGAGCCGCGCGACACCTGCCTGCTCATCTGCCTGATACTCGCCAGCTGAGCCGCGCGACACCTGCCTGCTCATCTGCCTGATACTCGCCAGCTGAGCCGCGCGACACCTGCCTGCTCATCTGCCTGATACTCGCCAGCTGAGCCGCGCGACACCTGCCTGCTCATCTGCCTGATACTCGCCAGCTGAGCCGCGCGACACCTGCCTGCTCATCTGCCTGATACTCGCCAGCTGAGCCGCGCGACACCTGCCTGCTCATCTGCCTGATACTCGCCAGCTGAGCCGCGCGACACCTGCCTGCTCATCTGCCTGATACTCGCCAGCTGAGCCGCGCGACACCTGCCTGCTCATCTGCCTGATACTCGCCAGCTGAGCCGCGCGACACCTGCCTGCTCATCTGCCTGATACTCGCCAGCTGAGCCGCGCGACACCTGCCTGCTCATCTGCCTGATACTCGCCAGCTGAGCCGCGCGACACCTGCCTGCTCATCTGCCTGATACTCGCCAGCTGAGCCGCGCGACACCTGCCTGCTCATCTGCCTGATACTCGCCAGCTGAGCCGCGCGACACCTGCCTGCTCATCTGCCTGATACTCGCCAGCTGAGCCGCGCGACACCTGCCTGCTCATCTGCCTGATACTCGCCAGCTGAGCCGCGCGACACCTGCCTGCTCATCTGCCTGATACTCGCCAGCTGAGCCGCGCGACACCTGCCTGCTCATCTGCCTGATACTCGCCAGCTGAGCCGCGCGACACCTGCCTGCTCATCTGCCTGATACTCGCCAGCTGAGCCGCGCGACACCTGCCTGCTCATCTGCCTGATACTCGCCAGCTGAGCCGCGCGACACCTGCCTGCTCATCTGCCTGATACTCGCCAGCTGAGCCGCGCGACACCTGCCTGCTCATCTGCCTGATACTCGCCAGCTGAGCCGCGCGACACCTGCCTGCTCATCTGCCTGATACTCGCCAGCTGAGCCGCGCGACACCTGCCTGCTCATCTGCCTGATACTCGCCAGCTGAGCCGCGCGACACCTGCCTGCTCATCTGCCTGATACTCGCCAGCTGAGCCGCGCGACACCTGCCTGCTCATCTGCCTGATACTCGCCAGCTGAGCCGCGCGACACCTGCCTGCTCATCTGCCTGATACTCGCCAGCTGAGCCGCGCGACACCTGCCTGCTCATCTGCCTGATACTCGCCAGCTGAGCCGCGCGACACCTGCCTGCTCATCTGCCTGATACTCGCCAGCTGAGCCGCGCGACACCTGCCTGCTCATCTGCCTGATACTCGCCAGCTGAGCCGCGCGACACCTGCCTGCTCATCTGCCTGATACTCGCCAGCTGAGCCGCGCGACACCTGCCTGCTCATCTGCCTGATACTCGCCAGCTGAGCCGCGCGACACCTGCCTGCTCATCTGCCTGATACTCGCCAGCTGAGCCGCGCGACACCTGCCTGCTCATCTGCCTGATACTCGCCAGCTGAGCCGCGCGACACCTGCCTGCTCATCTGCCTGATACTCGCCAGCTGAGCCGCGCGACACCTGCCTGCTCATCTGCCTGATACTCGCCAGCTGAGCCGCGCGACACCTGCCTGCTCATCTGCCTGATACTCGCCAGCTGAGCCGCGCGACACCTGCCTGCTCATCTGCCTGATACTCGCCAGCTGAGCCGCGCGACACCTGCCTGCTCATCTGCCTGATACTCGCCAGCTGAGCCGCGCGACACCTGCCTGCTCATCTGCCTGATACTCGCCAGCTGAGCCGCGCGACACCTGCCTGCTCATCTGCCTGATACTCGCCAGCTGAGCCGCGCGACACCTGCCTGCTCATCTGCCTGATACTCGCCAGCTGAGCCGCGCGACACCTGCCTGCTCATCTGCCTGATACTCGCCAGCTGAGCCGCGCGACACCTGCCTGCTCATCTGCCTGATACTCGCCAGCTGAGCCGCGCGACACCTGCCTGCTCATCTGCCTGATACTCGCCAGCTGAGCCGCGCGACACCTGCCTGCTCATCTGCCTGATACTCGCCAGCTGAGCCGCGCGACACCTGCCTGCTCATCTGCCTGATACTCGCCAGCTGAGCCGCGCGACACCTGCCTGCTCATCTGCCTGATACTCGCCAGCTGAGCCGCGCGACACCTGCCTGCTCATCTGCCTGATACTCGCCAGCTGAGCCGCGCGACACCTGCCTGCTCATCTGCCTGATACTCGCCAGCTGAGCCGCGCGACACCTGCCTGCTCATCTGCCTGATACTCGCCAGCTGAGCCGCGCGACACCTGCCTGCTCATCTGCCTGATACTCGCCAGCTGAGCCGCGCGACACCTGCCTGCTCATCTGCCTGATACTCGCCAGCTGAGCCGCGCGACACCTGCCTGCTCATCTGCCTGATACTCGCCAGCTGAGCCGCGCGACACCTGCCTGCTCATCTGCCTGATACTCGCCAGCTGAGCCGCGCGACACCTGCCTGCTCATCTGCCTGATACTCGCCAGCTGAGCCGCGCGACACCTGCCTGCTCATCTGCCTGATACTCGCCAGCTGAGCCGCGCGACACCTGCCTGCTCATCTGCCTGATACTCGCCAGCTGAGCCGCGCGACACCTGCCTGCTCATCTGCCTGATACTCGCCAGCTGAGCCGCGCGACACCTGCCTGCTCATCTGCCTGATACTCGCCAGCTGAGCCGCGCGACACCTGCCTGCTCATCTGCCTGATACTCGCCAGCTGAGCCGCGCGACACCTGCCTGCTCATCTGCCTGATACTCGCCAGCTGAGCCGCGCGACACCTGCCTGCTCATCTGCCTGATACTCGCCAGCTGAGCCGCGCGACACCTGCCTGCTCATCTGCCTGATACTCGCCAGCTGAGCCGCGCGACACCTGCCTGCTCATCTGCCTGATACTCGCCAGCTGAGCCGCGCGACACCTGCCTGCTCATCTGCCTGATACTCGCCAGCTGAGCCGCGCGACACCTGCCTGCTCATCTGCCTGATACTCGCCAGCTGAGCCGCGCGACACCTGCCTGCTCATCTGCCTGATACTCGCCAGCTGAGCCGCGCGACACCTGCCTGCTCATCTGCCTGATACTCGCCAGCTGAGCCGCGCGACACCTGCCTGCTCATCTGCCTGATACTCGCCAGCTGAGCCGCGCGACACCTGCCTGCTCATCTGCCTGATACTCGCCAGCTGAGCCGCGCGACACCTGCCTGCTCATCTGCCTGATACTCGCCAGCTGAGCCGCGCGACACCTGCCTGCTCATCTGCCTGATACTCGCCAGCTGAGCCGCGCGACACCTGCCTGCTCATCTGCCTGATACTCGCCAGCTGAGCCGCGCGACACCTGCCTGCTCATCTGCCTGATACTCGCCAGCTGAGCCGCGCGACACCTGCCTGCTCATCTGCCTGATACTCGCCAGCTGAGCCGCGCGACACCTGCCTGCTCATCTGCCTGATACTCGCCAGCTGAGCCGCGCGACACCTGCCTGCTCATCTGCCTGATACTCGCCAGCTGAGCCGCGCGACACCTGCCTGCTCATCTGCCTGATACTCGCCAGCTGAGCCGCGCGACACCTGCCTGCTCATCTGCCTGATACTCGCCAGCTGAGCCGCGCGACACCTGCCTGCTCATCTGCCTGATACTCGCCAGCTGAGCCGCGCGACACCTGCCTGCTCATCTGCCTGATACTCGCCAGCTGAGCCGCGCGACACCTGCCTGCTCATCTGCCTGATACTCGCCAGCTGAGCCGCGCGACACCTGCCTGCTCATCTGCCTGATACTCGCCAGCTGAGCCGCGCGACACCTGCCTGCTCATCTGCCTGATACTCGCCAGCTGAGCCGCGCGACACCTGCCTGCTCATCTGCCTGATACTCGCCAGCTGAGCCGCGCGACACCTGCCTGCTCATCTGCCTGATACTCGCCAGCTGAGCCGCGCGACACCTGCCTGCTCATCTGCCTGATACTCGCCAGCTGAGCCGCGCGACACCTGCCTGCTCATCTGCCTGATACTCGCCAGCTGAGCCGCGCGACACCTGCCTGCTCATCTGCCTGATACTCGCCAGCTGAGCCGCGCGACACCTGCCTGCTCATCTGCCTGATACTCGCCAGCTGAGCCGCGCGACACCTGCCTGCTCATCTGCCTGATACTCGCCAGCTGAGCCGCGCGACACCTGCCTGCTCATCTGCCTGATACTCGCCAGCTGAGCCGCGCGACACCTGCCTGCTCATCTGCCTGATACTCGCCAGCTGAGCCGCGCGACACCTGCCTGCTCATCTGCCTGATACTCGCCAGCTGAGCCGCGCGACACCTGCCTGCTCATCTGCCTGATACTCGCCAGCTGAGCCGCGCGACACCTGCCTGCTCATCTGCCTGATACTCGCCAGCTGAGCCGCGCGACACCTGCCTGCTCATCTGCCTGATACTCGCCAGCTGAGCCGCGCGACACCTGCCTGCTCATCTGCCTGATACTCGCCAGCTGAGCCGCGCGACACCTGCCTGCTCATCTGCCTGATACTCGCCAGCTGAGCCGCGCGACACCTGCCTGCTCATCTGCCTGATACTCGCCAGCTGAGCCGCGCGACACCTGCCTGCTCATCTGCCTGATACTCGCCAGCTGAGCCGCGCGACACCTGCCTGCTCATCTGCCTGATACTCGCCAGCTGAGCCGCGCGACACCTGCCTGCTCATCTGCCTGATACTCGCCAGCTGAGCCGCGCGACACCTGCCTGCTCATCTGCCTGATACTCGCCAGCTGAGCCGCGCGACACCTGCCTGCTCATCTGCCTGATACTCGCCAGCTGAGCCGCGCGACACCTGCCTGCTCATCTGCCTGATACTCGCCAGCTGAGCCGCGCGACACCTGCCTGCTCATCTGCCTGATACTCGCCAGCTGAGCCGCGCGACACCTGCCTGCTCATCTGCCTGATACTCGCCAGCTGAGCCGCGCGACACCTGCCTGCTCATCTGCCTGATACTCGCCAGCTGAGCCGCGCGACACCTGCCTGCTCATCTGCCTGATACTCGCCAGCTGAGCCGCGCGACACCTGCCTGCTCATCTGCCTGATACTCGCCAGCTGAGCCGCGCGACACCTGCCTGCTCATCTGCCTGATACTCGCCAGCTGAGCCGCGCGACACCTGCCTGCTCATCTGCCTGATACTCGCCAGCTGAGCCGCGCGACACCTGCCTGCTCATCTGCCTGATACTCGCCAGCTGAGCCGCGCGACACCTGCCTGCTCATCTGCCTGATACTCGCCAGCTGAGCCGCGCGACACCTGCCTGCTCATCTGCCTGATACTCGCCAGCTGAGCCGCGCGACACCTGCCTGCTCATCTGCCTGATACTCGCCAGCTGAGCCGCGCGACACCTGCCTGCTCATCTGCCTGATACTCGCCAGCTGAGCCGCGCGACACCTGCCTGCTCATCTGCCTGATACTCGCCAGCTGAGCCGCGCGACACCTGCCTGCTCATCTGCCTGATACTCGCCAGCTGAGCCGCGCGACACCTGCCTGCTCATCTGCCTGATACTCGCCAGCTGAGCCGCGCGACACCTGCCTGCTCATCTGCCTGATACTCGCCAGCTGAGCCGCGCGACACCTGCCTGCTCATCTGCCTGATACTCGCCAGCTGAGCCGCGCGACACCTGCCTGCTCATCTGCCTGATACTCGCCAGCTGAGCCGCGCGACACCTGCCTGCTCATCTGCCTGATACTCGCCAGCTGAGCCGCGCGACACCTGCCTGCTCATCTGCCTGATACTCGCCAGCTGAGCCGCGCGACACCTGCCTGCTCATCTGCCTGATACTCGCCAGCTGAGCCGCGCGACACCTGCCTGCTCATCTGCCTGATACTCGCCAGCTGAGCCGCGCGACACCTGCCTGCTCATCTGCCTGATACTCGCCAGCTGAGCCGCGCGACACCTGCCTGCTCATCTGCCTGATACTCGCCAGCTGAGCCGCGCGACACCTGCCTGCTCATCTGCCTGATACTCGCCAGCTGAGCCGCGCGACACCTGCCTGCTCATCTGCCTGATACTCGCCAGCTGAGCCGCGCGACACCTGCCTGCTCATCTGCCTGATACTCGCCAGCTGAGCCGCGCGACACCTGCCTGCTCATCTGCCTGATACTCGCCAGCTGAGCCGCGCGACACCTGCCTGCTCATCTGCCTGATACTCGCCAGCTGAGCCGCGCGACACCTGCCTGCTCATCTGCCTGATACTCGCCAGCTGAGCCGCGCGACACCTGCCTGCTCATCTGCCTGATACTCGCCAGCTGAGCCGCGCGACACCTGCCTGCTCATCTGCCTGATACTCGCCAGCTGAGCCGCGCGACACCTGCCTGCTCATCTGCCTGATACTCGCCAGCTGAGCCGCGCGACACCTGCCTGCTCATCTGCCTGATACTCGCCAGCTGAGCCGCGCGACACCTGCCTGCTCATCTGCCTGATACTCGCCAGCTGAGCCGCGCGACACCTGCCTGCTCATCTGCCTGATACTCGCCAGCTGAGCCGCGCGACACCTGCCTGCTCATCTGCCTGATACTCGCCAGCTGAGCCGCGCGACACCTGCCTGCTCATCTGCCTGATACTCGCCAGCTGAGCCGCGCGACACCTGCCTGCTCATCTGCCTGATACTCGCCAGCTGAGCCGCGCGACACCTGCCTGCTCATCTGCCTGATACTCGCCAGCTGAGCCGCGCGACACCTGCCTGCTCATCTGCCTGATACTCGCCAGCTGAGCCGCGCGACACCTGCCTGCTCATCTGCCTGATACTCGCCAGCTGAGCCGCGCGACACCTGCCTGCTCATCTGCCTGATACTCGCCAGCTGAGCCGCGCGACACCTGCCTGCTCATCTGCCTGATACTCGCCAGCTGAGCCGCGCGACACCTGCCTGCTCATCTGCCTGATACTCGCCAGCTGAGCCGCGCGACACCTGCCTGCTCATCTGCCTGATACTCGCCAGCTGAGCCGCGCGACACCTGCCTGCTCATCTGCCTGATACTCGCCAGCTGAGCCGCGCGACACCTGCCTGCTCATCTGCCTGATACTCGCCAGCTGAGCCGCGCGACACCTGCCTGCTCATCTGCCTGATACTCGCCAGCTGAGCCGCGCGACACCTGCCTGCTCATCTGCCTGATACTCGCCAGCTGAGCCGCGCGACACCTGCCTGCTCATCTGCCTGATACTCGCCAGCTGAGCCGCGCGACACCTGCCTGCTCATCTGCCTGATACTCGCCAGCTGAGCCGCGCGACACCTGCCTGCTCATCTGCCTGATACTCGCCAGCTGAGCCGCGCGACACCTGCCTGCTCATCTGCCTGATACTCGCCAGCTGAGCCGCGCGACACCTGCCTGCTCATCTGCCTGATACTCGCCAGCTGAGCCGCGCGACACCTGCCTGCTCATCTGCCTGATACTCGCCAGCTGAGCCGCGCGACACCTGCCTGCTCATCTGCCTGATACTCGCCAGCTGAGCCGCGCGACACCTGCCTGCTCATCTGCCTGATACTCGCCAGCTGAGCCGCGCGACACCTGCCTGCTCATCTGCCTGATACTCGCCAGCTGAGCCGCGCGACACCTGCCTGCTCATCTGCCTGATACTCGCCAGCTGAGCCGCGCGACACCTGCCTGCTCATCTGCCTGATACTCGCCAGCTGAGCCGCGCGACACCTGCCTGCTCATCTGCCTGATACTCGCCAGCTGAGCCGCGCGACACCTGCCTGCTCATCTGCCTGATACTCGCCAGCTGAGCCGCGCGACACCTGCCTGCTCATCTGCCTGATACTCGCCAGCTGAGCCGCGCGACACCTGCCTGCTCATCTGCCTGATACTCGCCAGCTGAGCCGCGCGACACCTGCCTGCTCATCTGCCTGATACTCGCCAGCTGAGCCGCGCGACACCTGCCTGCTCATCTGCCTGATACTCGCCAGCTGAGCCGCGCGACACCTGCCTGCTCATCTGCCTGATACTCGCCAGCTGAGCCGCGCGACACCTGCCTGCTCATCTGCCTGATACTCGCCAGCTGAGCCGCGCGACACCTGCCTGCTCATCTGCCTGATACTCGCCAGCTGAGCCGCGCGACACCTGCCTGCTCATCTGCCTGATACTCGCCAGCTGAGCCGCGCGACACCTGCCTGCTCATCTGCCTGATACTCGCCAGCTGAGCCGCGCGACACCTGCCTGCTCATCTGCCTGATACTCGCCAGCTGAGCCGCGCGACACCTGCCTGCTCATCTGCCTGATACTCGCCAGCTGAGCCGCGCGACACCTGCCTGCTCATCTGCCTGATACTCGCCAGCTGAGCCGCGCGACACCTGCCTGCTCATCTGCCTGATACTCGCCAGCTGAGCCGCGCGACACCTGCCTGCTCATCTGCCTGATACTCGCCAGCTGAGCCGCGCGACACCTGCCTGCTCATCTGCCTGATACTCGCCAGCTGAGCCGCGCGACACCTGCCTGCTCATCTGCCTGATACTCGCCAGCTGAGCCGCGCGACACCTGCCTGCTCATCTGCCTGATACTCGCCAGCTGAGCCGCGCGACACCTGCCTGCTCATCTGCCTGATACTCGCCAGCTGAGCCGCGCGACACCTGCCTGCTCATCTGCCTGATACTCGCCAGCTGAGCCGCGCGACACCTGCCTGCTCATCTGCCTGATACTCGCCAGCTGAGCCGCGCGACACCTGCCTGCTCATCTGCCTGATACTCGCCAGCTGAGCCGCGCGACACCTGCCTGCTCATCTGCCTGATACTCGCCAGCTGAGCCGCGCGACACCTGCCTGCTCATCTGCCTGATACTCGCCAGCTGAGCCGCGCGACACCTGCCTGCTCATCTGCCTGATACTCGCCAGCTGAGCCGCGCGACACCTGCCTGCTCATCTGCCTGATACTCGCCAGCTGAGCCGCGCGACACCTGCCTGCTCATCTGCCTGATACTCGCCAGCTGAGCCGCGCGACACCTGCCTGCTCATCTGCCTGATACTCGCCAGCTGAGCCGCGCGACACCTGCCTGCTCATCTGCCTGATACTCGCCAGCTGAGCCGCGCGACACCTGCCTGCTCATCTGCCTGATACTCGCCAGCTGAGCCGCGCGACACCTGCCTGCTCATCTGCCTGATACTCGCCAGCTGAGCCGCGCGACACCTGCCTGCTCATCTGCCTGATACTCGCCAGCTGAGCCGCGCGACACCTGCCTGCTCATCTGCCTGATACTCGCCAGCTGAGCCGCGCGACACCTGCCTGCTCATCTGCCTGATACTCGCCAGCTGAGCCGCGCGACACCTGCCTGCTCATCTGCCTGATACTCGCCAGCTGAGCCGCGCGACACCTGCCTGCTCATCTGCCTGATACTCGCCAGCTGAGCCGCGCGACACCTGCCTGCTCATCTGCCTGATACTCGCCAGCTGAGCCGCGCGACACCTGCCTGCTCATCTGCCTGATACTCGCCAGCTGAGCCGCGCGACACCTGCCTGCTCATCTGCCTGATACTCGCCAGCTGAGCCGCGCGACACCTGCCTGCTCATCTGCCTGATACTCGCCAGCTGAGCCGCGCGACACCTGCCTGCTCATCTGCCTGATACTCGCCAGCTGAGCCGCGCGACACCTGCCTGCTCATCTGCCTGATACTCGCCAGCTGAGCCGCGCGACACCTGCCTGCTCATCTGCCTGATACTCGCCAGCTGAGCCGCGCGACACCTGCCTGCTCATCTGCCTGATACTCGCCAGCTGAGCCGCGCGACACCTGCCTGCTCATCTGCCTGATACTCGCCAGCTGAGCCGCGCGACACCTGCCTGCTCATCTGCCTGATACTCGCCAGCTGAGCCGCGCGACACCTGCCTGCTCATCTGCCTGATACTCGCCAGCTGAGCCGCGCGACACCTGCCTGCTCATCTGCCTGATACTCGCCAGCTGAGCCGCGCGACACCTGCCTGCTCATCTGCCTGATACTCGCCAGCTGAGCCGCGCGACACCTGCCTGCTCATCTGCCTGATACTCGCCAGCTGAGCCGCGCGACACCTGCCTGCTCATCTGCCTGATACTCGCCAGCTGAGCCGCGCGACACCTGCCTGCTCATCTGCCTGATACTCGCCAGCTGAGCCGCGCGACACCTGCCTGCTCATCTGCCTGATACTCGCCAGCTGAGCCGCGCGACACCTGCCTGCTCATCTGCCTGATACTCGCCAGCTGAGCCGCGCGACACCTGCCTGCTCATCTGCCTGATACTCGCCAGCTGAGCCGCGCGACACCTGCCTGCTCATCTGCCTGATACTCGCCAGCTGAGCCGCGCGACACCTGCCTGCTCATCTGCCTGATACTCGCCAGCTGAGCCGCGCGACACCTGCCTGCTCATCTGCCTGATACTCGCCAGCTGAGCCGCGCGACACCTGCCTGCTCATCTGCCTGATACTCGCCAGCTGAGCCGCGCGACACCTGCCTGCTCATCTGCCTGATACTCGCCAGCTGAGCCGCGCGACACCTGCCTGCTCATCTGCCTGATACTCGCCAGCTGAGCCGCGCGACACCTGCCTGCTCATCTGCCTGATACTCGCCAGCTGAGCCGCGCGACACCTGCCTGCTCATCTGCCTGATACTCGCCAGCTGAGCCGCGCGACACCTGCCTGCTCATCTGCCTGATACTCGCCAGCTGAGCCGCGCGACACCTGCCTGCTCATCTGCCTGATACTCGCCAGCTGAGCCGCGCGACACCTGCCTGCTCATCTGCCTGATACTCGCCAGCTGAGCCGCGCGACACCTGCCTGCTCATCTGCCTGATACTCGCCAGCTGAGCCGCGCGACACCTGCCTGCTCATCTGCCTGATACTCGCCAGCTGAGCCGCGCGACACCTGCCTGCTCATCTGCCTGATACTCGCCAGCTGAGCCGCGCGACACCTGCCTGCTCATCTGCCTGATACTCGCCAGCTGAGCCGCGCGACACCTGCCTGCTCATCTGCCTGATACTCGCCAGCTGAGCCGCGCGACACCTGCCTGCTCATCTGCCTGATACTCGCCAGCTGAGCCGCGCGACACCTGCCTGCTCATCTGCCTGATACTCGCCAGCTGAGCCGCGCGACACCTGCCTGCTCATCTGCCTGATACTCGCCAGCTGAGCCGCGCGACACCTGCCTGCTCATCTGCCTGATACTCGCCAGCTGAGCCGCGCGACACCTGCCTGCTCATCTGCCTGATACTCGCCAGCTGAGCCGCGCGACACCTGCCTGCTCATCTGCCTGATACTCGCCAGCTGAGCCGCGCGACACCTGCCTGCTCATCTGCCTGATACTCGCCAGCTGAGCCGCGCGACACCTGCCTGCTCATCTGCCTGATACTCGCCAGCTGAGCCGCGCGACACCTGCCTGCTCATCTGCCTGATACTCGCCAGCTGAGCCGCGCGACACCTGCCTGCTCATCTGCCTGATACTCGCCAGCTGAGCCGCGCGACACCTGCCTGCTCATCTGCCTGATACTCGCCAGCTGAGCCGCGCGACACCTGCCTGCTCATCTGCCTGATACTCGCCAGCTGAGCCGCGCGACACCTGCCTGCTCATCTGCCTGATACTCGCCAGCTGAGCCGCGCGACACCTGCCTGCTCATCTGCCTGATACTCGCCAGCTGAGCCGCGCGACACCTGCCTGCTCATCTGCCTGATACTCGCCAGCTGAGCCGCGCGACACCTGCCTGCTCATCTGCCTGATACTCGCCAGCTGAGCCGCGCGACACCTGCCTGCTCATCTGCCTGATACTCGCCAGCTGAGCCGCGCGACACCTGCCTGCTCATCTGCCTGATACTCGCCAGCTGAGCCGCGCGACACCTGCCTGCTCATCTGCCTGATACTCGCCAGCTGAGCCGCGCGACACCTGCCTGCTCATCTGCCTGATACTCGCCAGCTGAGCCGCGCGACACCTGCCTGCTCATCTGCCTGATACTCGCCAGCTGAGCCGCGCGACACCTGCCTGCTCATCTGCCTGATACTCGCCAGCTGAGCCGCGCGACACCTGCCTGCTCATCTGCCTGATACTCGCCAGCTGAGCCGCGCGACACCTGCCTGCTCATCTGCCTGATACTCGCCAGCTGAGCCGCGCGACACCTGCCTGCTCATCTGCCTGATACTCGCCAGCTGAGCCGCGCGACACCTGCCTGCTCATCTGCCTGATACTCGCCAGCTGAGCCGCGCGACACCTGCCTGCTCATCTGCCTGATACTCGCCAGCTGAGCCGCGCGACACCTGCCTGCTCATCTGCCTGATACTCGCCAGCTGAGCCGCGCGACACCTGCCTGCTCATCTGCCTGATACTCGCCAGCTGAGCCGCGCGACACCTGCCTGCTCATCTGCCTGATACTCGCCAGCTGAGCCGCGCGACACCTGCCTGCTCATCTGCCTGATACTCGCCAGCTGAGCCGCGCGACACCTGCCTGCTCATCTGCCTGATACTCGCCAGCTGAGCCGCGCGACACCTGCCTGCTCATCTGCCTGATACTCGCCAGCTGAGCCGCGCGACACCTGCCTGCTCATCTGCCTGATACTCGCCAGCTGAGCCGCGCGACACCTGCCTGCTCATCTGCCTGATACTCGCCAGCTGAGCCGCGCGACACCTGCCTGCTCATCTGCCTGATACTCGCCAGCTGAGCCGCGCGACACCTGCCTGCTCATCTGCCTGATACTCGCCAGCTGAGCCGCGCGACACCTGCCTGCTCATCTGCCTGATACTCGCCAGCTGAGCCGCGCGACACCTGCCTGCTCATCTGCCTGATACTCGCCAGCTGAGCCGCGCGACACCTGCCTGCTCATCTGCCTGATACTCGCCAGCTGAGCCGCGCGACACCTGCCTGCTCATCTGCCTGATACTCGCCAGCTGAGCCGCGCGACACCTGCCTGCTCATCTGCCTGATACTCGCCAGCTGAGCCGCGCGACACCTGCCTGCTCATCTGCCTGATACTCGCCAGCTGAGCCGCGCGACACCTGCCTGCTCATCTGCCTGATACTCGCCAGCTGAGCCGCGCGACACCTGCCTGCTCATCTGCCTGATACTCGCCAGCTGAGCCGCGCGACACCTGCCTGCTCATCTGCCTGATACTCGCCAGCTGAGCCGCGCGACACCTGCCTGCTCATCTGCCTGATACTCGCCAGCTGAGCCGCGCGACACCTGCCTGCTCATCTGCCTGATACTCGCCAGCTGAGCCGCGCGACACCTGCCTGCTCATCTGCCTGATACTCGCCAGCTGAGCCGCGCGACACCTGCCTGCTCATCTGCCTGATACTCGCCAGCTGAGCCGCGCGACACCTGCCTGCTCATCTGCCTGATACTCGCCAGCTGAGCCGCGCGACACCTGCCTGCTCATCTGCCTGATACTCGCCAGCTGAGCCGCGCGACACCTGCCTGCTCATCTGCCTGATACTCGCCAGCTGAGCCGCGCGACACCTGCCTGCTCATCTGCCTGATACTCGCCAGCTGAGCCGCGCGACACCTGCCTGCTCATCTGCCTGATACTCGCCAGCTGAGCCGCGCGACACCTGCCTGCTCATCTGCCTGATACTCGCCAGCTGAGCCGCGCGACACCTGCCTGCTCATCTGCCTGATACTCGCCAGCTGAGCCGCGCGACACCTGCCTGCTCATCTGCCTGATACTCGCCAGCTGAGCCGCGCGACACCTGCCTGCTCATCTGCCTGATACTCGCCAGCTGAGCCGCGCGACACCTGCCTGCTCATCTGCCTGATACTCGCCAGCTGAGCCGCGCGACACCTGCCTGCTCATCTGCCTGATACTCGCCAGCTGAGCCGCGCGACACCTGCCTGCTCATCTGCCTGATACTCGCCAGCTGAGCCGCGCGACACCTGCCTGCTCATCTGCCTGATACTCGCCAGCTGAGCCGCGCGACACCTGCCTGCTCATCTGCCTGATACTCGCCAGCTGAGCCGCGCGACACCTGCCTGCTCATCTGCCTGATACTCGCCAGCTGAGCCGCGCGACACCTGCCTGCTCATCTGCCTGATACTCGCCAGCTGAGCCGCGCGACACCTGCCTGCTCATCTGCCTGATACTCGCCAGCTGAGCCGCGCGACACCTGCCTGCTCATCTGCCTGATACTCGCCAGCTGAGCCGCGCGACACCTGCCTGCTCATCTGCCTGATACTCGCCAGCTGAGCCGCGCGACACCTGCCTGCTCATCTGCCTGATACTCGCCAGCTGAGCCGCGCGACACCTGCCTGCTCATCTGCCTGATACTCGCCAGCTGAGCCGCGCGACACCTGCCTGCTCATCTGCCTGATACTCGCCAGCTGAGCCGCGCGACACCTGCCTGCTCATCTGCCTGATACTCGCCAGCTGAGCCGCGCGACACCTGCCTGCTCATCTGCCTGATACTCGCCAGCTGAGCCGCGCGACACCTGCCTGCTCATCTGCCTGATACTCGCCAGCTGAGCCGCGCGACACCTGCCTGCTCATCTGCCTGATACTCGCCAGCTGAGCCGCGCGACACCTGCCTGCTCATCTGCCTGATACTCGCCAGCTGAGCCGCGCGACACCTGCCTGCTCATCTGCCTGATACTCGCCAGCTGAGCCGCGCGACACCTGCCTGCTCATCTGCCTGATACTCGCCAGCTGAGCCGCGCGACACCTGCCTGCTCATCTGCCTGATACTCGCCAGCTGAGCCGCGCGACACCTGCCTGCTCATCTGCCTGATACTCGCCAGCTGAGCCGCGCGACACCTGCCTGCTCATCTGCCTGATACTCGCCAGCTGAGCCGCGCGACACCTGCCTGCTCATCTGCCTGATACTCGCCAGCTGAGCCGCGCGACACCTGCCTGCTCATCTGCCTGATACTCGCCAGCTGAGCCGCGCGACACCTGCCTGCTCATCTGCCTGATACTCGCCAGCTGAGCCGCGCGACACCTGCCTGCTCATCTGCCTGATACTCGCCAGCTGAGCCGCGCGACACCTGCCTGCTCATCTGCCTGATACTCGCCAGCTGAGCCGCGCGACACCTGCCTGCTCATCTGCCTGATACTCGCCAGCTGAGCCGCGCGACACCTGCCTGCTCATCTGCCTGATACTCGCCAGCTGAGCCGCGCGACACCTGCCTGCTCATCTGCCTGATACTCGCCAGCTGAGCCGCGCGACACCTGCCTGCTCATCTGCCTGATACTCGCCAGCTGAGCCGCGCGACACCTGCCTGCTCATCTGCCTGATACTCGCCAGCTGAGCCGCGCGACACCTGCCTGCTCATCTGCCTGATACTCGCCAGCTGAGCCGCGCGACACCTGCCTGCTCATCTGCCTGATACTCGCCAGCTGAGCCGCGCGACACCTGCCTGCTCATCTGCCTGATACTCGCCAGCTGAGCCGCGCGACACCTGCCTGCTCATCTGCCTGATACTCGCCAGCTGAGCCGCGCGACACCTGCCTGCTCATCTGCCTGATACTCGCCAGCTGAGCCGCGCGACACCTGCCTGCTCATCTGCCTGATACTCGCCAGCTGAGCCGCGCGACACCTGCCTGCTCATCTGCCTGATACTCGCCAGCTGAGCCGCGCGACACCTGCCTGCTCATCTGCCTGATACTCGCCAGCTGAGCCGCGCGACACCTGCCTGCTCATCTGCCTGATACTCGCCAGCTGAGCCGCGCGACACCTGCCTGCTCATCTGCCTGATACTCGCCAGCTGAGCCGCGCGACACCTGCCTGCTCATCTGCCTGATACTCGCCAGCTGAGCCGCGCGACACCTGCCTGCTCATCTGCCTGATACTCGCCAGCTGAGCCGCGCGACACCTGCCTGCTCATCTGCCTGATACTCGCCAGCTGAGCCGCGCGACACCTGCCTGCTCATCTGCCTGATACTCGCCAGCTGAGCCGCGCGACACCTGCCTGCTCATCTGCCTGATACTCGCCAGCTGAGCCGCGCGACACCTGCCTGCTCATCTGCCTGATACTCGCCAGCTGAGCCGCGCGACACCTGCCTGCTCATCTGCCTGATACTCGCCAGCTGAGCCGCGCGACACCTGCCTGCTCATCTGCCTGATACTCGCCAGCTGAGCCGCGCGACACCTGCCTGCTCATCTGCCTGATACTCGCCAGCTGAGCCGCGCGACACCTGCCTGCTCATCTGCCTGATACTCGCCAGCTGAGCCGCGCGACACCTGCCTGCTCATCTGCCTGATACTCGCCAGCTGAGCCGCGCGACACCTGCCTGCTCATCTGCCTGATACTCGCCAGCTGAGCCGCGCGACACCTGCCTGCTCATCTGCCTGATACTCGCCAGCTGAGCCGCGCGACACCTGCCTGCTCATCTGCCTGATACTCGCCAGCTGAGCCGCGCGACACCTGCCTGCTCATCTGCCTGATACTCGCCAGCTGAGCCGCGCGACACCTGCCTGCTCATCTGCCTGATACTCGCCAGCTGAGCCGCGCGACACCTGCCTGCTCATCTGCCTGATACTCGCCAGCTGAGCCGCGCGACACCTGCCTGCTCATCTGCCTGATACTCGCCAGCTGAGCCGCGCGACACCTGCCTGCTCATCTGCCTGATACTCGCCAGCTGAGCCGCGCGACACCTGCCTGCTCATCTGCCTGATACTCGCCAGCTGAGCCGCGCGACACCTGCCTGCTCATCTGCCTGATACTCGCCAGCTGAGCCGCGCGACACCTGCCTGCTCATCTGCCTGATACTCGCCAGCTGAGCCGCGCGACACCTGCCTGCTCATCTGCCTGATACTCGCCAGCTGAGCCGCGCGACACCTGCCTGCTCATCTGCCTGATACTCGCCAGCTGAGCCGCGCGACACCTGCCTGCTCATCTGCCTGATACTCGCCAGCTGAGCCGCGCGACACCTGCCTGCTCATCTGCCTGATACTCGCCAGCTGAGCCGCGCGACACCTGCCTGCTCATCTGCCTGATACTCGCCAGCTGAGCCGCGCGACACCTGCCTGCTCATCTGCCTGATACTCGCCAGCTGAGCCGCGCGACACCTGCCTGCTCATCTGCCTGATACTCGCCAGCTGAGCCGCGCGACACCTGCCTGCTCATCTGCCTGATACTCGCCAGCTGAGCCGCGCGACACCTGCCTGCTCATCTGCCTGATACTCGCCAGCTGAGCCGCGCGACACCTGCCTGCTCATCTGCCTGATACTCGCCAGCTGAGCCGCGCGACACCTGCCTGCTCATCTGCCTGATACTCGCCAGCTGAGCCGCGCGACACCTGCCTGCTCATCTGCCTGATACTCGCCAGCTGAGCCGCGCGACACCTGCCTGCTCATCTGCCTGATACTCGCCAGCTGAGCCGCGCGACACCTGCCTGCTCATCTGCCTGATACTCGCCAGCTGAGCCGCGCGACACCTGCCTGCTCATCTGCCTGATACTCGCCAGCTGAGCCGCGCGACACCTGCCTGCTCATCTGCCTGATACTCGCCAGCTGAGCCGCGCGACACCTGCCTGCTCATCTGCCTGATACTCGCCAGCTGAGCCGCGCGACACCTGCCTGCTCATCTGCCTGATACTCGCCAGCTGAGCCGCGCGACACCTGCCTGCTCATCTGCCTGATACTCGCCAGCTGAGCCGCGCGACACCTGCCTGCTCATCTGCCTGATACTCGCCAGCTGAGCCGCGCGACACCTGCCTGCTCATCTGCCTGATACTCGCCAGCTGAGCCGCGCGACACCTGCCTGCTCATCTGCCTGATACTCGCCAGCTGAGCCGCGCGACACCTGCCTGCTCATCTGCCTGATACTCGCCAGCTGAGCCGCGCGACACCTGCCTGCTCATCTGCCTGATACTCGCCAGCTGAGCCGCGCGACACCTGCCTGCTCATCTGCCTGATACTCGCCAGCTGAGCCGCGCGACACCTGCCTGCTCATCTGCCTGATACTCGCCAGCTGAGCCGCGCGACACCTGCCTGCTCATCTGCCTGATACTCGCCAGCTGAGCCGCGCGACACCTGCCTGCTCATCTGCCTGATACTCGCCAGCTGAGCCGCGCGACACCTGCCTGCTCATCTGCCTGATACTCGCCAGCTGAGCCGCGCGACACCTGCCTGCTCATCTGCCTGATACTCGCCAGCTGAGCCGCGCGACACCTGCCTGCTCATCTGCCTGATACTCGCCAGCTGAGCCGCGCGACACCTGCCTGCTCATCTGCCTGATACTCGCCAGCTGAGCCGCGCGACACCTGCCTGCTCATCTGCCTGATACTCGCCAGCTGAGCCGCGCGACACCTGCCTGCTCATCTGCCTGATACTCGCCAGCTGAGCCGCGCGACACCTGCCTGCTCATCTGCCTGATACTCGCCAGCTGAGCCGCGCGACACCTGCCTGCTCATCTGCCTGATACTCGCCAGCTGAGCCGCGCGACACCTGCCTGCTCATCTGCCTGATACTCGCCAGCTGAGCCGCGCGACACCTGCCTGCTCATCTGCCTGATACTCGCCAGCTGAGCCGCGCGACACCTGCCTGCTCATCTGCCTGATACTCGCCAGCTGAGCCGCGCGACACCTGCCTGCTCATCTGCCTGATACTCGCCAGCTGAGCCGCGCGACACCTGCCTGCTCATCTGCCTGATACTCGCCAGCTGAGCCGCGCGACACCTGCCTGCTCATCTGCCTGATACTCGCCAGCTGAGCCGCGCGACACCTGCCTGCTCATCTGCCTGATACTCGCCAGCTGAGCCGCGCGACACCTGCCTGCTCATCTGCCTGATACTCGCCAGCTGAGCCGCGCGACACCTGCCTGCTCATCTGCCTGATACTCGCCAGCTGAGCCGCGCGACACCTGCCTGCTCATCTGCCTGATACTCGCCAGCTGAGCCGCGCGACACCTGCCTGCTCATCTGCCTGATACTCGCCAGCTGAGCCGCGCGACACCTGCCTGCTCATCTGCCTGATACTCGCCAGCTGAGCCGCGCGACACCTGCCTGCTCATCTGCCTGATACTCGCCAGCTGAGCCGCGCGACACCTGCCTGCTCATCTGCCTGATACTCGCCAGCTGAGCCGCGCGACACCTGCCTGCTCATCTGCCTGATACTCGCCAGCTGAGCCGCGCGACACCTGCCTGCTCATCTGCCTGATACTCGCCAGCTGAGCCGCGCGACACCTGCCTGCTCATCTGCCTGATACTCGCCAGCTGAGCCGCGCGACACCTGCCTGCTCATCTGCCTGATACTCGCCAGCTGAGCCGCGCGACACCTGCCTGCTCATCTGCCTGATACTCGCCAGCTGAGCCGCGCGACACCTGCCTGCTCATCTGCCTGATACTCGCCAGCTGAGCCGCGCGACACCTGCCTGCTCATCTGCCTGATACTCGCCAGCTGAGCCGCGCGACACCTGCCTGCTCATCTGCCTGATACTCGCCAGCTGAGCCGCGCGACACCTGCCTGCTCATCTGCCTGATACTCGCCAGCTGAGCCGCGCGACACCTGCCTGCTCATCTGCCTGATACTCGCCAGCTGAGCCGCGCGACACCTGCCTGCTCATCTGCCTGATACTCGCCAGCTGAGCCGCGCGACACCTGCCTGCTCATCTGCCTGATACTCGCCAGCTGAGCCGCGCGACACCTGCCTGCTCATCTGCCTGATACTCGCCAGCTGAGCCGCGCGACACCTGCCTGCTCATCTGCCTGATACTCGCCAGCTGAGCCGCGCGACACCTGCCTGCTCATCTGCCTGATACTCGCCAGCTGAGCCGCGCGACACCTGCCTGCTCATCTGCCTGATACTCGCCAGCTGAGCCGCGCGACACCTGCCTGCTCATCTGCCTGATACTCGCCAGCTGAGCCGCGCGACACCTGCCTGCTCATCTGCCTGATACTCGCCAGCTGAGCCGCGCGACACCTGCCTGCTCATCTGCCTGATACTCGCCAGCTGAGCCGCGCGACACCTGCCTGCTCATCTGCCTGATACTCGCCAGCTGAGCCGCGCGACACCTGCCTGCTCATCTGCCTGATACTCGCCAGCTGAGCCGCGCGACACCTGCCTGCTCATCTGCCTGATACTCGCCAGCTGAGCCGCGCGACACCTGCCTGCTCATCTGCCTGATACTCGCCAGCTGAGCCGCGCGACACCTGCCTGCTCATCTGCCTGATACTCGCCAGCTGAGCCGCGCGACACCTGCCTGCTCATCTGCCTGATACTCGCCAGCTGAGCCGCGCGACACCTGCCTGCTCATCTGCCTGATACTCGCCAGCTGAGCCGCGCGACACCTGCCTGCTCATCTGCCTGATACTCGCCAGCTGAGCCGCGCGACACCTGCCTGCTCATCTGCCTGATACTCGCCAGCTGAGCCGCGCGACACCTGCCTGCTCATCTGCCTGATACTCGCCAGCTGAGCCGCGCGACACCTGCCTGCTCATCTGCCTGATACTCGCCAGCTGAGCCGCGCGACACCTGCCTGCTCATCTGCCTGATACTCGCCAGCTGAGCCGCGCGACACCTGCCTGCTCATCTGCCTGATACTCGCCAGCTGAGCCGCGCGACACCTGCCTGCTCATCTGCCTGATACTCGCCAGCTGAGCCGCGCGACACCTGCCTGCTCATCTGCCTGATACTCGCCAGCTGAGCCGCGCGACACCTGCCTGCTCATCTGCCTGATACTCGCCAGCTGAGCCGCGCGACACCTGCCTGCTCATCTGCCTGATACTCGCCAGCTGAGCCGCGCGACACCTGCCTGCTCATCTGCCTGATACTCGCCAGCTGAGCCGCGCGACACCTGCCTGCTCATCTGCCTGATACTCGCCAGCTGAGCCGCGCGACACCTGCCTGCTCATCTGCCTGATACTCGCCAGCTGAGCCGCGCGACACCTGCCTGCTCATCTGCCTGATACTCGCCAGCTGAGCCGCGCGACACCTGCCTGCTCATCTGCCTGATACTCGCCAGCTGAGCCGCGCGACACCTGCCTGCTCATCTGCCTGATACTCGCCAGCTGAGCCGCGCGACACCTGCCTGCTCATCTGCCTGATACTCGCCAGCTGAGCCGCGCGACACCTGCCTGCTCATCTGCCTGATACTCGCCAGCTGAGCCGCGCGACACCTGCCTGCTCATCTGCCTGATACTCGCCAGCTGAGCCGCGCGACACCTGCCTGCTCATCTGCCTGATACTCGCCAGCTGAGCCGCGCGACACCTGCCTGCTCATCTGCCTGATACTCGCCAGCTGAGCCGCGCGACACCTGCCTGCTCATCTGCCTGATACTCGCCAGCTGAGCCGCGCGACACCTGCCTGCTCATCTGCCTGATACTCGCCAGCTGAGCCGCGCGACACCTGCCTGCTCATCTGCCTGATACTCGCCAGCTGAGCCGCGCGACACCTGCCTGCTCATCTGCCTGATACTCGCCAGCTGAGCCGCGCGACACCTGCCTGCTCATCTGCCTGATACTCGCCAGCTGAGCCGCGCGACACCTGCCTGCTCATCTGCCTGATACTCGCCAGCTGAGCCGCGCGACACCTGCCTGCTCATCTGCCTGATACTCGCCAGCTGAGCCGCGCGACACCTGCCTGCTCATCTGCCTGATACTCGCCAGCTGAGCCGCGCGACACCTGCCTGCTCATCTGCCTGATACTCGCCAGCTGAGCCGCGCGACACCTGCCTGCTCATCTGCCTGATACTCGCCAGCTGAGCCGCGCGACACCTGCCTGCTCATCTGCCTGATACTCGCCAGCTGAGCCGCGCGACACCTGCCTGCTCATCTGCCTGATACTCGCCAGCTGAGCCGCGCGACACCTGCCTGCTCATCTGCCTGATACTCGCCAGCTGAGCCGCGCGACACCTGCCTGCTCATCTGCCTGATACTCGCCAGCTGAGCCGCGCGACACCTGCCTGCTCATCTGCCTGATACTCGCCAGCTGAGCCGCGCGACACCTGCCTGCTCATCTGCCTGATACTCGCCAGCTGAGCCGCGCGACACCTGCCTGCTCATCTGCCTGATACTCGCCAGCTGAGCCGCGCGACACCTGCCTGCTCATCTGCCTGATACTCGCCAGCTGAGCCGCGCGACACCTGCCTGCTCATCTGCCTGATACTCGCCAGCTGAGCCGCGCGACACCTGCCTGCTCATCTGCCTGATACTCGCCAGCTGAGCCGCGCGACACCTGCCTGCTCATCTGCCTGATACTCGCCAGCTGAGCCGCGCGACACCTGCCTGCTCATCTGCCTGATACTCGCCAGCTGAGCCGCGCGACACCTGCCTGCTCATCTGCCTGATACTCGCCAGCTGAGCCGCGCGACACCTGCCTGCTCATCTGCCTGATACTCGCCAGCTGAGCCGCGCGACACCTGCCTGCTCATCTGCCTGATACTCGCCAGCTGAGCCGCGCGACACCTGCCTGCTCATCTGCCTGATACTCGCCAGCTGAGCCGCGCGACACCTGCCTGCTCATCTGCCTGATACTCGCCAGCTGAGCCGCGCGACACCTGCCTGCTCATCTGCCTGATACTCGCCAGCTGAGCCGCGCGACACCTGCCTGCTCATCTGCCTGATACTCGCCAGCTGAGCCGCGCGACACCTGCCTGCTCATCTGCCTGATACTCGCCAGCTGAGCCGCGCGACACCTGCCTGCTCATCTGCCTGATACTCGCCAGCTGAGCCGCGCGACACCTGCCTGCTCATCTGCCTGATACTCGCCAGCTGAGCCGCGCGACACCTGCCTGCTCATCTGCCTGATACTCGCCAGCTGAGCCGCGCGACACCTGCCTGCTCATCTGCCTGATACTCGCCAGCTGAGCCGCGCGACACCTGCCTGCTCATCTGCCTGATACTCGCCAGCTGAGCCGCGCGACACCTGCCTGCTCATCTGCCTGATACTCGCCAGCTGAGCCGCGCGACACCTGCCTGCTCATCTGCCTGATACTCGCCAGCTGAGCCGCGCGACACCTGCCTGCTCATCTGCCTGATACTCGCCAGCTGAGCCCCGCGACACCTGCCTGCTCATCTGCCTGATACTCGCCAGCTGAGCCGCGCGACACCTGCCTGCTCATCTGCCTGATACTCGCCAGCTGAGCCGCGCGACACCTGCCTGCTCATCTGCCTGATACTCGCCAGCTGAGCCGCGCGACACCTGCCTGCTCATCTGCCTGATACTCGCCAGCTGAGCCGCGCGACACCTGCCTGCTCATCTGCCTGATACTCGCCAGCTGAGCCGCGCGACACCTGCCTGCTCATCTGCCTGATACTCGCCAGCTGAGCCGCGCGACACCTGCCTGCTCATCTGCCTGATACTCGCCAGCTGAGCCGCGCGACACCTGCCTGCTCATCTGCCTGATACTCGCCAGCTGAGCCGCGCGACACCTGCCTGCTCATCTGCCTGATACTCGCCAGCTGAGCCGCGCGACACCTGCCTGCTCATCTGCCTGATACTCGCCAGCTGAGCCGCGCGACACCTGCCTGCTCATCTGCCTGATACTCGCCAGCTGAGCCGCGCGACACCTGCCTGCTCATCTGCCTGATACTCGCCAGCTGAGCCGCGCGACACCTGCCTGCTCATCTGCCTGATACTCGCCAGCTGAGCCGCGCGACACCTGCCTGCTCATCTGCCTGATACTCGCCAGCTGAGCCGCGCGACACCTGCCTGCTCATCTGCCTGATACTCGCCAGCTGAGCCGCGCGACACCTGCCTGCTCATCTGCCTGATACTCGCCAGCTGAGCCGCGCGACACCTGCCTGCTCATCTGCCTGATACTCGCCAGCTGAGCCGCGCGACACCTGCCTGCTCATCTGCCTGATACTCGCCAGCTGAGCCGCGCGACACCTGCCTGCTCATCTGCCTGATACTCGCCAGCTGAGCCGCGCGACACCTGCCTGCTCATCTGCCTGATACTCGCCAGCTGAGCCGCGCGACACCTGCCTGCTCATCTGCCTGATACTCGCCAGCTGAGCCGCGCGACACCTGCCTGCTCATCTGCCTGATACTCGCCAGCTGAGCCGCGCGACACCTGCCTGCTCATCTGCCTGATACTCGCCAGCTGAGCCGCGCGACACCTGCCTGCTCATCTGCCTGATACTCGCCAGCTGAGCCGCGCGACACCTGCCTGCTCATCTGCCTGATACTCGCCAGCTGAGCCGCGCGACACCTGCCTGCTCATCTGCCTGATACTCGCCAGCTGAGCCGCGCGACACCTGCCTGCTCATCTGCCTGATACTCGCCAGCTGAGCCGCGCGACACCTGCCTGCTCATCTGCCTGATACTCGCCAGCTGAGCCGCGCGACACCTGCCTGCTCATCTGCCTGATACTCGCCAGCTGAGCCGCGCGACACCTGCCTGCTCATCTGCCTGATACTCGCCAGCTGAGCCGCGCGACACCTGCCTGCTCATCTGCCTGATACTCGCCAGCTGAGCCGCGCGACACCTGCCTGCTCATCTGCCTGATACTCGCCAGCTGAGCCGCGCGACACCTGCCTGCTCATCTGCCTGATACTCGCCAGCTGAGCCGCGCGACACCTGCCTGCTCATCTGCCTGATACTCGCCAGCTGAGCCGCGCGACACCTGCCTGCTCATCTGCCTGATACTCGCCAGCTGAGCCGCGCGACACCTGCCTGCTCATCTGCCTGATACTCGCCAGCTGAGCCGCGCGACACCTGCCTGCTCATCTGCCTGATACTCGCCAGCTGAGCCGCGCGACACCTGCCTGCTCATCTGCCTGATACTCGCCAGCTGAGCCGCGCGACACCTGCCTGCTCATCTGCCTGATACTCGCCAGCTGAGCCGCGCGACACCTGCCTGCTCATCTGCCTGATACTCGCCAGCTGAGCCGCGCGACACCTGCCTGCTCATCTGCCTGATACTCGCCAGCTGAGCCGCGCGACACCTGCCTGCTCATCTGCCTGATACTCGCCAGCTGAGCCGCGCGACACCTGCCTGCTCATCTGCCTGATACTCGCCAGCTGAGCCGCGCGACACCTGCCTGCTCATCTGCCTGATACTCGCCAGCTGAGCCGCGCGACACCTGCCTGCTCATCTGCCTGATACTCGCCAGCTGAGCCGCGCGACACCTGCCTGCTCATCTGCCTGATACTCGCCAGCTGAGCCGCGCGACACCTGCCTGCTCATCTGCCTGATACTCGCCAGCTGAGCCGCGCGACACCTGCCTGCTCATCTGCCTGATACTCGCCAGCTGAGCCGCGCGACACCTGCCTGCTCATCTGCCTGATACTCGCCAGCTGAGCCGCGCGACACCTGCCTGCTCATCTGCCTGATACTCGCCAGCTGAGCCGCGCGACACCTGCCTGCTCATCTGCCTGATACTCGCCAGCTGAGCCGCGCGACACCTGCCTGCTCATCTGCCTGATACTCGCCAGCTGAGCCCCGCGACACCTGCCTGCTCATCTGCCTGATACTCGCCAGCTGAGCCGCGCGACACCTGCCTGCTCATCTGCCTGATACTCGCCAGCTGAGCCGCGCGACACCTGCCTGCTCATCTGCCTGATACTCGCCAGCTGAGCCGCGCGACACCTGCCTGCTCATCTGCCTGATACTCGCCAGCTGAGCCGCGCGACACCTGCCTGCTCATCTGCCTGATACTCGCCAGCTGAGCCGCGCGACACCTGCCTGCTCATCTGCCTGATACTCGCCAGCTGAGCCGCGCGACACCTGCCTGCTCATCTGCCTGATACTCGCCAGCTGAGCCGCGCGACACCTGCCTGCTCATCTGCCTGATACTCGCCAGCTGAGCCGCGCGACACCTGCCTGCTCATCTGCCTGATACTCGCCAGCTGAGCCGCGCGACACCTGCCTGCTCATCTGCCTGATACTCGCCAGCTGAGCCGCGCGACACCTGCCTGCTCATCTGCCTGATACTCGCCAGCTGAGCCGCGCGACACCTGCCTGCTCATCTGCCTGATACTCGCCAGCTGAGCCGCGCGACACCTGCCTGCTCATCTGCCTGATACTCGCCAGCTGAGCCGCGCGACACCTGCCTGCTCATCTGCCTGATACTCGCCAGCTGAGCCGCGCGACACCTGCCTGCTCATCTGCCTGATACTCGCCAGCTGAGCCGCGCGACACCTGCCTGCTCATCTGCCTGATACTCGCCAGCTGAGCCGCGCGACACCTGCCTGCTCATCTGCCTGATACTCGCCAGCTGAGCCGCGCGACACCTGCCTGCTCATCTGCCTGATACTCGCCAGCTGAGCCGCGCGACACCTGCCTGCTCATCTGCCTGATACTCGCCAGCTGAGCCGCGCGACACCTGCCTGCTCATCTGCCTGATACTCGCCAGCTGAGCCGCGCGACACCTGCCTGCTCATCTGCCTGATACTCGCCAGCTGAGCCGCGCGACACCTGCCTGCTCATCTGCCTGATACTCGCCAGCTGAGCCGCGCGACACCTGCCTGCTCATCTGCCTGATACTCGCCAGCTGAGCCGCGCGACACCTGCCTGCTCATCTGCCTGATACTCGCCAGCTGAGCCGCGCGACACCTGCCTGCTCATCTGCCTGATACTCGCCAGCTGAGCCGCGCGACACCTGCCTGCTCATCTGCCTGATACTCGCCAGCTGAGCCGCGCGACACCTGCCTGCTCATCTGCCTGATACTCGCCAGCTGAGCCGCGCGACACCTGCCTGCTCATCTGCCTGATACTCGCCAGCTGAGCCGCGCGACACCTGCCTGCTCATCTGCCTGATACTCGCCAGCTGAGCCGCGCGACACCTGCCTGCTCATCTGCCTGATACTCGCCAGCTGAGCCGCGCGACACCTGCCTGCTCATCTGCCTGATACTCGCCAGCTGAGCCGCGCGACACCTGCCTGCTCATCTGCCTGATACTCGCCAGCTGAGCCGCGCGACACCTGCCTGCTCATCTGCCTGATACTCGCCAGCTGAGCCGCGCGACACCTGCCTGCTCATCTGCCTGATACTCGCCAGCTGAGCCGCGCGACACCTGCCTGCTCATCTGCCTGATACTCGCCAGCTGAGCCGCGCGACACCTGCCTGCTCATCTGCCTGATACTCGCCAGCTGAGCCGCGCGACACCTGCCTGCTCATCTGCCTGATACTCGCCAGCTGAGCCGCGCGACACCTGCCTGCTCATCTGCCTGATACTCGCCAGCTGAGCCGCGCGACACCTGCCTGCTCATCTGCCTGATACTCGCCAGCTGAGCCGCGCGACACCTGCCTGCTCATCTGCCTGATACTCGCCAGCTGAGCCGCGCGACACCTGCCTGCTCATCTGCCTGATACTCGCCAGCTGAGCCGCGCGACACCTGCCTGCTCATCTGCCTGATACTCGCCAGCTGAGCCGCGCGACACCTGCCTGCTCATCTGCCTGATACTCGCCAGCTGAGCCGCGCGACACCTGCCTGCTCATCTGCCTGATACTCGCCAGCTGAGCCGCGCGACACCTGCCTGCTCATCTGCCTGATACTCGCCAGCTGAGCCGCGCGACACCTGCCTGCTCATCTGCCTGATACTCGCCAGCTGAGCCGCGCGACACCTGCCTGCTCATCTGCCTGATACTCGCCAGCTGAGCCGCGCGACACCTGCCTGCTCATCTGCCTGATACTCGCCAGCTGAGCCGCGCGACACCTGCCTGCTCATCTGCCTGATACTCGCCAGCTGAGCCGCGCGACACCTGCCTGCTCATCTGCCTGATACTCGCCAGCTGAGCCGCGCGACACCTGCCTGCTCATCTGCCTGATACTCGCCAGCTGAGCCGCGCGACACCTGCCTGCTCATCTGCCTGATACTCGCCAGCTGAGCCGCGCGACACCTGCCTGCTCATCTGCCTGATACTCGCCAGCTGAGCCGCGCGACACCTGCCTGCTCATCTGCCTGATACTCGCCAGCTGAGCCGCGCGACACCTGCCTGCTCATCTGCCTGATACTCGCCAGCTGAGCCGCGCGACACCTGCCTGCTCATCTGCCTGATACTCGCCAGCTGAGCCGCGCGACACCTGCCTGCTCATCTGCCTGATACTCGCCAGCTGAGCCGCGCGACACCTGCCTGCTCATCTGCCTGATACTCGCCAGCTGAGCCGCGCGACACCTGCCTGCTCATCTGCCTGATACTCGCCAGCTGAGCCGCGCGACACCTGCCTGCTCATCTGCCTGATACTCGCCAGCTGAGCCGCGCGACACCTGCCTGCTCATCTGCCTGATACTCGCCAGCTGAGCCGCGCGACACCTGCCTGCTCATCTGCCTGATACTCGCCAGCTGAGCCGCGCGACACCTGCCTGCTCATCTGCCTGATACTCGCCAGCTGAGCCGCGCGACACCTGCCTGCTCATCTGCCTGATACTCGCCAGCTGAGCCGCGCGACACCTGCCTGCTCATCTGCCTGATACTCGCCAGCTGAGCCGCGCGACACCTGCCTGCTCATCTGCCTGATACTCGCCAGCTGAGCCGCGCGACACCTGCCTGCTCATCTGCCTGATACTCGCCAGCTGAGCCGCGCGACACCTGCCTGCTCATCTGCCTGATACTCGCCAGCTGAGCCGCGCGACACCTGCCTGCTCATCTGCCTGATACTCGCCAGCTGAGCCGCGCGACACCTGCCTGCTCATCTGCCTGATACTCGCCAGCTGAGCCGCGCGACACCTGCCTGCTCATCTGCCTGATACTCGCCAGCTGAGCCGCGCGACACCTGCCTGCTCATCTGCCTGATACTCGCCAGCTGAGCCGCGCGACACCTGCCTGCTCATCTGCCTGATACTCGCCAGCTGAGCCGCGCGACACCTGCCTGCTCATCTGCCTGATACTCGCCAGCTGAGCCGCGCGACACCTGCCTGCTCATCTGCCTGATACTCGCCAGCTGAGCCGCGCGACACCTGCCTGCTCATCTGCCTGATACTCGCCAGCTGAGCCGCGCGACACCTGCCTGCTCATCTGCCTGATACTCGCCAGCTGAGCCGCGCGACACCTGCCTGCTCATCTGCCTGATACTCGCCAGCTGAGCCGCGCGACACCTGCCTGCTCATCTGCCTGATACTCGCCAGCTGAGCCGCGCGACACCTGCCTGCTCATCTGCCTGATACTCGCCAGCTGAGCCGCGCGACACCTGCCTGCTCATCTGCCTGATACTCGCCAGCTGAGCCGCGCGACACCTGCCTGCTCATCTGCCTGATACTCGCCAGCTGAGCCGCGCGACACCTGCCTGCTCATCTGCCTGATACTCGCCAGCTGAGCCGCGCGACACCTGCCTGCTCATCTGCCTGATACTCGCCAGCTGAGCCGCGCGACACCTGCCTGCTCATCTGCCTGATACTCGCCAGCTGAGCCGCGCGACACCTGCCTGCTCATCTGCCTGATACTCGCCAGCTGAGCCGCGCGACACCTGCCTGCTCATCTGCCTGATACTCGCCAGCTGAGCCGCGCGACACCTGCCTGCTCATCTGCCTGATACTCGCCAGCTGAGCCGCGCGACACCTGCCTGCTCATCTGCCTGATACTCGCCAGCTGAGCCGCGCGACACCTGCCTGCTCATCTGCCTGATACTCGCCAGCTGAGCCGCGCGACACCTGCCTGCTCATCTGCCTGATACTCGCCAGCTGAGCCGCGCGACACCTGCCTGCTCATCTGCCTGATACTCGCCAGCTGAGCCGCGCGACACCTGCCTGCTCATCTGCCTGATACTCGCCAGCTGAGCCGCGCGACACCTGCCTGCTCATCTGCCTGATACTCGCCAGCTGAGCCGCGCGACACCTGCCTGCTCATCTGCCTGATACTCGCCAGCTGAGCCGCGCGACACCTGCCTGCTCATCTGCCTGATACTCGCCAGCTGAGCCGCGCGACACCTGCCTGCTCATCTGCCTGATACTCGCCAGCTGAGCCGCGCGACACCTGCCTGCTCATCTGCCTGATACTCGCCAGCTGAGCCGCGCGACACCTGCCTGCTCATCTGCCTGATACTCGCCAGCTGAGCCGCGCGACACCTGCCTGCTCATCTGCCTGATACTCGCCAGCTGAGCCGCGCGACACCTGCCTGCTCATCTGCCTGATACTCGCCAGCTGAGCCGCGCGACACCTGCCTGCTCATCTGCCTGATACTCGCCAGCTGAGCCGCGCGACACCTGCCTGCTCATCTGCCTGATACTCGCCAGCTGAGCCGCGCGACACCTGCCTGCTCATCTGCCTGATACTCGCCAGCTGAGCCGCGCGACACCTGCCTGCTCATCTGCCTGATACTCGCCAGCTGAGCCGCGCGACACCTGCCTGCTCATCTGCCTGATACTCGCCAGCTGAGCCGCGCGACACCTGCCTGCTCATCTGCCTGATACTCGCCAGCTGAGCCGCGCGACACCTGCCTGCTCATCTGCCTGATACTCGCCAGCTGAGCCGCGCGACACCTGCCTGCTCATCTGCCTGATACTCGCCAGCTGAGCCGCGCGACACCTGCCTGCTCATCTGCCTGATACTCGCCAGCTGAGCCGCGCGACACCTGCCTGCTCATCTGCCTGATACTCGCCAGCTGAGCCGCGCGACACCTGCCTGCTCATCTGCCTGATACTCGCCAGCTGAGCCGCGCGACACCTGCCTGCTCATCTGCCTGATACTCGCCAGCTGAGCCGCGCGACACCTGCCTGCTCATCTGCCTGATACTCGCCAGCTGAGCCGCGCGACACCTGCCTGCTCATCTGCCTGATACTCGCCAGCTGAGCCGCGCGACACCTGCCTGCTCATCTGCCTGATACTCGCCAGCTGAGCCGCGCGACACCTGCCTGCTCATCTGCCTGATACTCGCCAGCTGAGCCGCGCGACACCTGCCTGCTCATCTGCCTGATACTCGCCAGCTGAGCCGCGCGACACCTGCCTGCTCATCTGCCTGATACTCGCCAGCTGAGCCGCGCGACACCTGCCTGCTCATCTGCCTGATACTCGCCAGCTGAGCCGCGCGACACCTGCCTGCTCATCTGCCTGATACTCGCCAGCTGAGCCGCGCGACACCTGCCTGCTCATCTGCCTGATACTCGCCAGCTGAGCCGCGCGACACCTGCCTGCTCATCTGCCTGATACTCGCCAGCTGAGCCGCGCGACACCTGCCTGCTCATCTGCCTGATACTCGCCAGCTGAGCCGCGCGACACCTGCCTGCTCATCTGCCTGATACTCGCCAGCTGAGCCGCGCGACACCTGCCTGCTCATCTGCCTGATACTCGCCAGCTGAGCCGCGCGACACCTGCCTGCTCATCTGCCTGATACTCGCCAGCTGAGCCGCGCGACACCTGCCTGCTCATCTGCCTGATACTCGCCAGCTGAGCCGCGCGACACCTGCCTGCTCATCTGCCTGATACTCGCCAGCTGAGCCGCGCGACACCTGCCTGCTCATCTGCCTGATACTCGCCAGCTGAGCCGCGCGACACCTGCCTGCTCATCTGCCTGATACTCGCCAGCTGAGCCGCGCGACACCTGCCTGCTCATCTGCCTGATACTCGCCAGCTGAGCCGCGCGACACCTGCCTGCTCATCTGCCTGATACTCGCCAGCTGAGCCGCGCGACACCTGCCTGCTCATCTGCCTGATACTCGCCAGCTGAGCCGCGCGACACCTGCCTGCTCATCTGCCTGATACTCGCCAGCTGAGCCGCGCGACACCTGCCTGCTCATCTGCCTGATACTCGCCAGCTGAGCCGCGCGACACCTGCCTGCTCATCTGCCTGATACTCGCCAGCTGAGCCGCGCGACACCTGCCTGCTCATCTGCCTGATACTCGCCAGCTGAGCCGCGCGACACCTGCCTGCTCATCTGCCTGATACTCGCCAGCTGAGCCGCGCGACACCTGCCTGCTCATCTGCCTGATACTCGCCAGCTGAGCCGCGCGACACCTGCCTGCTCATCTGCCTGATACTCGCCAGCTGAGCCGCGCGACACCTGCCTGCTCATCTGCCTGATACTCGCCAGCTGAGCCGCGCGACACCTGCCTGCTCATCTGCCTGATACTCGCCAGCTGAGCCGCGCGACACCTGCCTGCTCATCTGCCTGATACTCGCCAGCTGAGCCGCGCGACACCTGCCTGCTCATCTGCCTGATACTCGCCAGCTGAGCCGCGCGACACCTGCCTGCTCATCTGCCTGATACTCGCCAGCTGAGCCGCGCGACACCTGCCTGCTCATCTGCCTGATACTCGCCAGCTGAGCCGCGCGACACCTGCCTGCTCATCTGCCTGATACTCGCCAGCTGAGCCGCGCGACACCTGCCTGCTCATCTGCCTGATACTCGCCAGCTGAGCCGCGCGACACCTGCCTGCTCATCTGCCTGATACTCGCCAGCTGAGCCGCGCGACACCTGCCTGCTCATCTGCCTGATACTCGCCAGCTGAGCCGCGCGACACCTGCCTGCTCATCTGCCTGATACTCGCCAGCTGAGCCGCGCGACACCTGCCTGCTCATCTGCCTGATACTCGCCAGCTGAGCCGCGCGACACCTGCCTGCTCATCTGCCTGATACTCGCCAGCTGAGCCGCGCGACACCTGCCTGCTCATCTGCCTGATACTCGCCAGCTGAGCCGCGCGACACCTGCCTGCTCATCTGCCTGATACTCGCCAGCTGAGCCGCGCGACACCTGCCTGCTCATCTGCCTGATACTCGCCAGCTGAGCCGCGCGACACCTGCCTGCTCATCTGCCTGATACTCGCCAGCTGAGCCGCGCGACACCTGCCTGCTCATCTGCCTGATACTCGCCAGCTGAGCCGCGCGACACCTGCCTGCTCATCTGCCTGATACTCGCCAGCTGAGCCGCGCGACACCTGCCTGCTCATCTGCCTGATACTCGCCAGCTGAGCCGCGCGACACCTGCCTGCTCATCTGCCTGATACTCGCCAGCTGAGCCGCGCGACACCTGCCTGCTCATCTGCCTGATACTCGCCAGCTGAGCCGCGCGACACCTGCCTGCTCATCTGCCTGATACTCGCCAGCTGAGCCGCGCGACACCTGCCTGCTCATCTGCCTGATACTCGCCAGCTGAGCCGCGCGACACCTGCCTGCTCATCTGCCTGATACTCGCCAGCTGAGCCGCGCGACACCTGCCTGCTCATCTGCCTGATACTCGCCAGCTGAGCCGCGCGACACCTGCCTGCTCATCTGCCTGATACTCGCCAGCTGAGCCGCGCGACACCTGCCTGCTCATCTGCCTGATACTCGCCAGCTGAGCCGCGCGACACCTGCCTGCTCATCTGCCTGATACTCGCCAGCTGAGCCGCGCGACACCTGCCTGCTCATCTGCCTGATACTCGCCAGCTGAGCCGCGCGACACCTGCCTGCTCATCTGCCTGATACTCGCCAGCTGAGCCGCGCGACACCTGCCTGCTCATCTGCCTGATACTCGCCAGCTGAGCCGCGCGACACCTGCCTGCTCATCTGCCTGATACTCGCCAGCTGAGCCGCGCGACACCTGCCTGCTCATCTGCCTGATACTCGCCAGCTGAGCCGCGCGACACCTGCCTGCTCATCTGCCTGATACTCGCCAGCTGAGCCGCGCGACACCTGCCTGCTCATCTGCCTGATACTCGCCAGCTGAGCCGCGCGACACCTGCCTGCTCATCTGCCTGATACTCGCCAGCTGAGCCGCGCGACACCTGCCTGCTCATCTGCCTGATACTCGCCAGCTGAGCCGCGCGACACCTGCCTGCTCATCTGCCTGATACTCGCCAGCTGAGCCGCGCGACACCTGCCTGCTCATCTGCCTGATACTCGCCAGCTGAGCCGCGCGACACCTGCCTGCTCATCTGCCTGATACTCGCCAGCTGAGCCGCGCGACACCTGCCTGCTCATCTGCCTGATACTCGCCAGCTGAGCCGCGCGACACCTGCCTGCTCATCTGCCTGATACTCGCCAGCTGAGCCGCGCGACACCTGCCTGCTCATCTGCCTGATACTCGCCAGCTGAGCCGCGCGACACCTGCCTGCTCATCTGCCTGATACTCGCCAGCTGAGCCGCGCGACACCTGCCTGCTCATCTGCCTGATACTCGCCAGCTGAGCCGCGCGACACCTGCCTGCTCATCTGCCTGATACTCGCCAGCTGAGCCGCGCGACACCTGCCTGCTCATCTGCCTGATACTCGCCAGCTGAGCCGCGCGACACCTGCCTGCTCATCTGCCTGATACTCGCCAGCTGAGCCGCGCGACACCTGCCTGCTCATCTGCCTGATACTCGCCAGCTGAGCCGCGCGACACCTGCCTGCTCATCTGCCTGATACTCGCCAGCTGAGCCGCGCGACACCTGCCTGCTCATCTGCCTGATACTCGCCAGCTGAGCCGCGCGACACCTGCCTGCTCATCTGCCTGATACTCGCCAGCTGAGCCGCGCGACACCTGCCTGCTCATCTGCCTGATACTCGCCAGCTGAGCCGCGCGACACCTGCCTGCTCATCTGCCTGATACTCGCCAGCTGAGCCGCGCGACACCTGCCTGCTCATCTGCCTGATACTCGCCAGCTGAGCCGCGCGACACCTGCCTGCTCATCTGCCTGATACTCGCCAGCTGAGCCGCGCGACACCTGCCTGCTCATCTGCCTGATACTCGCCAGCTGAGCCGCGCGACACCTGCCTGCTCATCTGCCTGATACTCGCCAGCTGAGCCGCGCGACACCTGCCTGCTCATCTGCCTGATACTCGCCAGCTGAGCCGCGCGACACCTGCCTGCTCATCTGCCTGATACTCGCCAGCTGAGCCGCGCGACACCTGCCTGCTCATCTGCCTGATACTCGCCAGCTGAGCCGCGCGACACCTGCCTGCTCATCTGCCTGATACTCGCCAGCTGAGCCGCGCGACACCTGCCTGCTCATCTGCCTGATACTCGCCAGCTGAGCCGCGCGACACCTGCCTGCTCATCTGCCTGATACTCGCCAGCTGAGCCGCGCGACACCTGCCTGCTCATCTGCCTGATACTCGCCAGCTGAGCCGCGCGACACCTGCCTGCTCATCTGCCTGATACTCGCCAGCTGAGCCGCGCGACACCTGCCTGCTCATCTGCCTGATACTCGCCAGCTGAGCCGCGCGACACCTGCCTGCTCATCTGCCTGATACTCGCCAGCTGAGCCGCGCGACACCTGCCTGCTCATCTGCCTGATACTCGCCAGCTGAGCCGCGCGACACCTGCCTGCTCATCTGCCTGATACTCGCCAGCTGAGCCGCGCGACACCTGCCTGCTCATCTGCCTGATACTCGCCAGCTGAGCCGCGCGACACCTGCCTGCTCATCTGCCTGATACTCGCCAGCTGAGCCGCGCGACACCTGCCTGCTCATCTGCCTGATACTCGCCAGCTGAGCCGCGCGACACCTGCCTGCTCATCTGCCTGATACTCGCCAGCTGAGCCGCGCGACACCTGCCTGCTCATCTGCCTGATACTCGCCAGCTGAGCCGCGCGACACCTGCCTGCTCATCTGCCTGATACTCGCCAGCTGAGCCGCGCGACACCTGCCTGCTCATCTGCCTGATACTCGCCAGCTGAGCCGCGCGACACCTGCCTGCTCATCTGCCTGATACTCGCCAGCTGAGCCGCGCGACACCTGCCTGCTCATCTGCCTGATACTCGCCAGCTGAGCCGCGCGACACCTGCCTGCTCATCTGCCTGATACTCGCCAGCTGAGCCGCGCGACACCTGCCTGCTCATCTGCCTGATACTCGCCAGCTGAGCCGCGCGACACCTGCCTGCTCATCTGCCTGATACTCGCCAGCTGAGCCGCGCGACACCTGCCTGCTCATCTGCCTGATACTCGCCAGCTGAGCCGCGCGACACCTGCCTGCTCATCTGCCTGATACTCGCCAGCTGAGCCGCGCGACACCTGCCTGCTCATCTGCCTGATACTCGCCAGCTGAGCCGCGCGACACCTGCCTGCTCATCTGCCTGATACTCGCCAGCTGAGCCGCGCGACACCTGCCTGCTCATCTGCCTGATACTCGCCAGCTGAGCCGCGCGACACCTGCCTGCTCATCTGCCTGATACTCGCCAGCTGAGCCGCGCGACACCTGCCTGCTCATCTGCCTGATACTCGCCAGCTGAGCCGCGCGACACCTGCCTGCTCATCTGCCTGATACTCGCCAGCTGAGCCGCGCGACACCTGCCTGCTCATCTGCCTGATACTCGCCAGCTGAGCCGCGCGACACCTGCCTGCTCATCTGCCTGATACTCGCCAGCTGAGCCGCGCGACACCTGCCTGCTCATCTGCCTGATACTCGCCAGCTGAGCCGCGCGACACCTGCCTGCTCATCTGCCTGATACTCGCCAGCTGAGCCGCGCGACACCTGCCTGCTCATCTGCCTGATACTCGCCAGCTGAGCCGCGCGACACCTGCCTGCTCATCTGCCTGATACTCGCCAGCTGAGCCGCGCGACACCTGCCTGCTCATCTGCCTGATACTCGCCAGCTGAGCCGCGCGACACCTGCCTGCTCATCTGCCTGATACTCGCCAGCTGAGCCGCGCGACACCTGCCTGCTCATCTGCCTGATACTCGCCAGCTGAGCCGCGCGACACCTGCCTGCTCATCTGCCTGATACTCGCCAGCTGAGCCGCGCGACACCTGCCTGCTCATCTGCCTGATACTCGCCAGCTGAGCCGCGCGACACCTGCCTGCTCATCTGCCTGATACTCGCCAGCTGAGCCGCGCGACACCTGCCTGCTCATCTGCCTGATACTCGCCAGCTGAGCCGCGCGACACCTGCCTGCTCATCTGCCTGATACTCGCCAGCTGAGCCGCGCGACACCTGCCTGCTCATCTGCCTGATACTCGCCAGCTGAGCCGCGCGACACCTGCCTGCTCATCTGCCTGATACTCGCCAGCTGAGCCGCGCGACACCTGCCTGCTCATCTGCCTGATACTCGCCAGCTGAGCCGCGCGACACCTGCCTGCTCATCTGCCTGATACTCGCCAGCTGAGCCGCGCGACACCTGCCTGCTCATCTGCCTGATACTCGCCAGCTGAGCCGCGCGACACCTGCCTGCTCATCTGCCTGATACTCGCCAGCTGAGCCGCGCGACACCTGCCTGCTCATCTGCCTGATACTCGCCAGCTGAGCCGCGCGACACCTGCCTGCTCATCTGCCTGATACTCGCCAGCTGAGCCGCGCGACACCTGCCTGCTCATCTGCCTGATACTCGCCAGCTGAGCCGCGCGACACCTGCCTGCTCATCTGCCTGATACTCGCCAGCTGAGCCGCGCGACACCTGCCTGCTCATCTGCCTGATACTCGCCAGCTGAGCCGCGCGACACCTGCCTGCTCATCTGCCTGATACTCGCCAGCTGAGCCGCGCGACACCTGCCTGCTCATCTGCCTGATACTCGCCAGCTGAGCCGCGCGACACCTGCCTGCTCATCTGCCTGATACTCGCCAGCTGAGCCGCGCGACACCTGCCTGCTCATCTGCCTGATACTCGCCAGCTGAGCCGCGCGACACCTGCCTGCTCATCTGCCTGATACTCGCCAGCTGAGCCGCGCGACACCTGCCTGCTCATCTGCCTGATACTCGCCAGCTGAGCCGCGCGACACCTGCCTGCTCATCTGCCTGATACTCGCCAGCTGAGCCGCGCGACACCTGCCTGCTCATCTGCCTGATACTCGCCAGCTGAGCCGCGCGACACCTGCCTGCTCATCTGCCTGATACTCGCCAGCTGAGCCGCGCGACACCTGCCTGCTCATCTGCCTGATACTCGCCAGCTGAGCCGCGCGACACCTGCCTGCTCATCTGCCTGATACTCGCCAGCTGAGCCGCGCGACACCTGCCTGCTCATCTGCCTGATACTCGCCAGCTGAGCCGCGCGACACCTGCCTGCTCATCTGCCTGATACTCGCCAGCTGAGCCGCGCGACACCTGCCTGCTCATCTGCCTGATACTCGCCAGCTGAGCCGCGCGACACCTGCCTGCTCATCTGCCTGATACTCGCCAGCTGAGCCGCGCGACACCTGCCTGCTCATCTGCCTGATACTCGCCAGCTGAGCCGCGCGACACCTGCCTGCTCATCTGCCTGATACTCGCCAGCTGAGCCGCGCGACACCTGCCTGCTCCTCTGCCTGATACTCGCCAGCTGAGCCGCGCGACACCTGCCTGCTCATCTGCCTGATACTCGCCAGCTGAGCCGCGCGACACCTGCCTGCTCATCTGCCTGATACTCGCCAGCTGAGCCGTGCGACACCTGCCTGCTCATCTGCCTGATACTCGCCAGCTGAGCCGCGCGACACCTGCCTGCTCATCTGCCTGATACTCGCCAGCTGAGCCGCGCGACACCTGCCTGCTCATCTGCCTGATACTCGCCAGCTGAGCCGCGCGACACCTGCCTGCTCATCTGCCTGATACTCGCCAGCTGAGCCGCGCGACACCTGCCTGCTCATCTGCCTGATACTCGCCAGCTGAGCCGCGCGACACCTGCCTGCTCATCTGCCTGATACTCGCCAGCTGAGCCGCGCGACACCTGCCTGCTCATCTGCCTGATACTCGCCAGCTGAGCCGCGCGACACCTGCCTGCTCATCTGCCTGATACTCGCCAGCTGAGCCGCGCGACACCTGCCTGCTCATCTGCCTGATACTCGCCAGCTGAGCCGCGCGACACCTGCCTGCTCATCTGCCTGATACTCGCCAGCTGAGCCGCGCGACACCTGCCTGCTCATCTGCGTGATACTCGCCAGCTGAGCCAGGCGACACCTACCTGCTCATCTGCCTGATACTCGCCAGCTGAGCCGTGCGACACCTGCCTGCTCATCTGCCTGATACTCGCCAGCTGAGCCCCGCAACACCTGCCTGCACATCTGCCTGATACTCGCCAGCTGAGCCGCGCAATACCTGCGTGCTCATCTGCCTGATACTTGCCAGCTGAGACCCGCGACACCTGCCTGCTCATCTGCCTGATACTCGCCAGCTCAGCCGCACGACACCTGCCTGCTCATTTGCCTGATACTCGCCAGGTGAGCCAAGCGACACCTGCCTGCTCATCTGCCTGATATTCGTCAGCTGAGCGGCGCAACACCTGCCTGCTCATCTGCCTGATATTCGCCAGCTCAGCCGCGCGATACCTGCCTGCTCATCTGCCTGATACTCGCCAGCTTAGCCGCACGACACTTGCCTGCTCATCTGCCTGATACTGGCCAGCTGAGCCGCGCGACACCTGCCTGCTCATCTGCGTGATACTCGCCAGCTGAGCCAGGCGACACCTACCTGCTCATCTGCCTGATACTCGCCAGCTGAGCCGTGCGACACCTGCCTGCTCATCTGCCTGATACTCGCCAGCTGAGCCATGCGACCCCTACCTCCTCATCTGCCTGATATTCGCCAGCTGAGCCCCGCGACACCTGCCTGCTCATCTGCCTGATATTCGCCAGCTGATCCCCGCGACCCCTGCCTGCTCATCTGCCTGATATTCGCCAGCTGAGCCTCGCGACACCTGCCTGCTCATCTGCCTGATACTCGCCAACTGAGCCGTGCGACCCCTGCCTGCTCATCTGCCTGATACTCGCCAGCTGAGCCCAGCGACACCTGCCTGCTCATCTGCCTGATATTCGCCAGGTGAGCCCCGCGACACCTGCCTGCTCATCTGCCTGATACTCGCCAGCTGATCCCCGCGACACCTGCCTGCTCATCTGCCTGATATTCGCCAGCTGAGCCGCGCGACACCTGCCTGCTCATCTGCCTGATACTCGCCAGCTGAACCGCGCGACACCTGCCTGCTCATCTGCCTGATACTCGCCAGCTGAGCCCCGCGACACCTGCCTGCTCATCTGCCTGATACTCGCCAGCTGAGCCCCGCGACACCTGCCTGCTCATCTGCCTGATATTCGCCAGCTGAGCCCCGCGACACCTGCCTACTCATCTGCCTGATATTCGCCAGCTCATCCCCGCGACACCTACCTGCTCATATGCCTGATATTCGCCAGCTGAGCCGCGCGACACCTGCCTGCTCATCTGCCTGATACTCGCCAGCTGAGCCCCGCGACACCTGCCTGCTCATCTGCCTGATACTCGCCAGCTGAGCCCCGCGACACCTGCCTGCTCATCTGCCTGATATTCGCCAGCTGAGCCCCGCGACACCTGCCTGCTCATCTGCCTGATATTCGCCAGCTGAGCCCCGCGACACCTGCCTGCTCATCTGCCTGATACTCGCCAGCTGAGCCGCGCGACACCTGCCTGCTCATCTGCCTGATACTCGCCAGCTGAGCCGCGCGACACCTGCCTGCTCATCTGCCTGATACTCGCCAGCTGAGCCGCGCGACACCTGCCTGCTCATCTGCCTGATACTCGCCAGCTGAGCCGCGCGACACCTGCCTGCTGATCTGCCTGATACTCGCCAGCTGAGCCGCGCGACACCTGCCTGCTCATCTGCCTGATACTCGCCAGCTGAGCCGCGCGACACCTGCCTGCTCATCTGCCTGATACTCGCCAGCTGAGCCGCGCGACACCTGCCTGCTCATCTGCCTGATATTCGCCAGCTGAGCCGCGCGACACCTGCCTGCTCATCTGCCTGATACTCGCCAGCTGAGCCGCGCGACACCTGCCTGCTCATCTGCCTGATACTCGCCAGCTGAGCCGCGCGACACCTGCCTGCTCATCTGCCTGATACTCGCCAGCTGAGCCGCGCGACACCTGCCTGCTCATCTGCCTGATACTCGCCAGCTGAGCCGCGCGACACCTGCCTGCTCATCTGCCTGATACTCGCCAGCTGAGCCGCGCGACACCTGCCTGCTCATCTGCCTGATACTCGCCAGCTGAGCCGCGCGACACCTGCCTGCTCATCTGCCTGATACTCGCCAGCTGAGCCGCGCGACACCTGCCTGCTCATCTGCCTGATACTCGCCAGCTGAGCCGCGCGACACCTGCCTGCTCATCTGCCTGATACTCGCCAGCTGAGCCGCGCGACACCTGCCTGCTCATCTGCCTGATACTCGCCAGCTGAGCCGCGCGACACCTGCCTGCTCATCTGCCTGATACTCGCCAGCTGAGCCGCGCGACACCTGCCTGCTCATCTGCCTGATACTCGCCAGCTGAGCCGCGCGACACCTGCCTGCTCATCTGCCTGATACTCGCCAGCTGAGCCGCGCGACACCTGCCTGCTCATCTGCCTGATACTCGCCAGCTGAGCCGCGCGACACCTGCCTGCTCATCTGCCTGATACTCGCCAGCTGAGCCGCGCGACACCTGCCTGCTCATCTGCCTGATACTCGCCAGCTGAGCCGCGCGACACCTGCCTGCTCATCTGCCTGATACTCGCCAGCTGAGCCCCGCGACACCTGCCTGCTCATCTGCCTGATACTCGCCAGCTGAGCCGCGCGACACCTGCCTGCTCATCTGCCTGATACTCGCCAGCTGAGCCGCGCGACACCTGCCTGCTCATCTGCCTGATACTCGCCAGCTGAGCCGCGCGACACCTGCCTGCTCATCTGCCTGATACTCGCCAGCTGAGCCGCGCGACACCTGCCTGCTCATCTGCCTGATACTCGCCAGCTGAGCCGCGCGACACCTGCCTGCTCATCTGCCTGATACTCGCCAGCTGAGCCGCGCGACACCTGCCTGCTCATCTGCCTGATACTCGCCAGCTGAGCCGCGCGACACCTGCCTGCTCATCTGCCTGATACTCGCCAGCTGAGCCGCGCGACACCTGCCTGCTCATCTGCCTGATACTCGCCAGCTGAGCCGCGCGACACCTGCCTGCTCATCTGCCTGATACTCGCCAGCTGAGCCGCGCGACACCTGCCTGCTCATCTGCCTGATACTCGCCAGCTGAGCCGCGCGACACCTGCCTGCTCATCTGCCTGATACTCGCCAGCTGAGCCGCGCGACACCTGCCTGCTCATCTGCCTGATACTCGCCAGCTGAGCCGCGCGACACCTGCCTGCTCATCTGCCTGATACTCGCCAGCTGAGCCGCGCGACACCTGCCTGCTCATCTGCCTGATACTCGCCAGCTGAGCCGCGCGACACCTGCCTGCTCATCTGCCTGATACTCGCCAGCTGAGCCGCGCGACACCTGCCTGCTCATCTGCCTGATACTCGCCAGCTGAGCCGCGCGACACCTGCCTGCTCATCTGCCTGATACTCGCCAGCTGAGCCGCGCGACACCTGCCTGCTCATCTGCCTGATACTCGCCAGCTGAGCCGCGCGACACCTGCCTGCTCATCTGCCTGATACTCGCCAGCTGAGCCGCGCGACACCTGCCTGCTCATCTGCCTGATACTCGCCAGCTGAGCCGCGCGACACCTGCCTGCTCATCTGCCTGATACTCGCCAGCTGAGCCGCGCGACACCTGCCTGCTCATCTGCCTGATACTCGCCAGCTGAGCCGCGCGACACCTGCCTGCTCATCTGCCTGATACTCGCCAGCTGAGCCGCGCGACACCTGCCTGCTCATCTGCCTGATACTCGCCAGCTGAGCCGCGCGACACCTGCCTGCTCATCTGCCTGATACTCGCCAGCTGAGCCGCGCGACACCTGCCTGCTCATCTGCCTGATACTCGCCAGCTGAGCCGCGCGACACCTGCCTGCTCATCTGCCTGATACTCGCCAGCTGAGCCGCGCGACACCTGCCTGCTCATCTGCCTGATACTCGCCAGCTGAGCCGCGCGACACCTGCCTGCTCATCTGCCTGATACTCGCCAGCTGAGCCGCGCGACACCTGCCTGCTCATCTGCCTGATACTCGCCAGCTGAGCCGCGCGACACCTGCCTGCTCATCTGCCTGATACTCGCCAGCTGAGCCGCGCGACACCTGCCTGCTCATCTGCCTGATACTCGCCAGCTGAGCCGCGCGACACCTGCCTGCTCATCTGCCTGATACTCGCCAGCTGAGCCGCGCGACACCTGCCTGCTCATCTGCCTGATACTCGCCAGCTGAGCCGCGCGACACCTGCCTGCTCATCTGCCTGATACTCGCCAGCTGAGCCGCGCGACACCTGCCTGCTCATCTGCCTGATACTCGCCAGCTGAGCCGCGCGACACCTGCCTGCTCATCTGCCTGATACTCGCCAGCTGAGCCGCGCGACACCTGCCTGCTCATCTGCCTGATACTCGCCAGCTGAGCCGCGCGACACCTGCCTGCTCATCTGCCTGATACTCGCCAGCTGAGCCGCGCGACACCTGCCTGCTCATCTGCCTGATACTCGCCAGCTGAGCCGCGCGACACCTGCCTGCTCATCTGCCTGATACTCGCCAGCTGAGCCGCGCGACACCTGCCTGCTCATCTGCCTGATACTCGCCAGCTGAGCCGCGCGACACCTGCCTGCTCATCTGCCTGATACTCGCCAGCTGAGCCGCGCGACACCTGCCTGCTCATCTGCCTGATACTCGCCAGCTGAGCCGCGCGACACCTGCCTGCTCATCTGCCTGATACTCGCCAGCTGAGCCGCGCGACACCTGCCTGCTCATCTGCCTGATACTCGCCAGCTGAGCCGCGCGACACCTGCCTGCTCATCTGCCTGATACTCGCCAGCTGAGCCGCGCGACACCTGCCTGCTCATCTGCCTGATACTCGCCAGCTGAGCCGCGCGACACCTGCCTGCTCATCTGCCTGATACTCGCCAGCTGAGCCGCGCGACACCTGCCTGCTCATCTGCCTGATACTCGCCAGCTGAGCCGCGCGACACCTGCCTGCTCATCTGCCTGATACTCGCCAGCTGAGCCGCGCGACACCTGCCTGCTCATCTGCCTGATACTCGCCAGCTGAGCCGCGCGACACCTGCCTGCTCATCTGCCTGATACTCGCCAGCTGAGCCGCGCGACACCTGCCTGCTCATCTGCCTGATACTCGCCAGCTGAGCCGCGCGACACCTGCCTGCTCATCTGCCTGATACTCGCCAGCTGAGCCGCGCGACACCTGCCTGCTCATCTGCCTGATACTCGCCAGCTGAGCCGCGCGACACCTGCCTGCTCATCTGCCTGATACTCGCCAGCTGAGCCGCGCGACACCTGCCTGCTCATCTGCCTGATACTCGCCAGCTGAGCCGCGCGACACCTGCCTGCTCATCTGCCTGATACTCGCCAGCTGAGCCGCGCGACACCTGCCTGCTCATCTGCCTGATACTCGCCAGCTGAGCCGCGCGACACCTGCCTGCTCATCTGCCTGATACTCGCCAGCTGAGCCGCGCGACACCTGCCTGCTCATCTGCCTGATACTCGCCAGCTGAGCCGCGCGACACCTGCCTGCTCATCTGCCTGATACTCGCCAGCTGAGCCGCGCGACACCTGCCTGCTCATCTGCCTGATACTCGCCAGCTGAGCCGCGCGACACCTGCCTGCTCATCTGCCTGATACTCGCCAGCTGAGCCGCGCGACACCTGCCTGCTCATCTGCCTGATACTCGCCAGCTGAGCCGCGCGACACCTGCCTGCTCATCTGCCTGATACTCGCCAGCTGAGCCGCGCGACACCTGCCTGCTCATCTGCCTGATACTCGCCAGCTGAGCCGCGCGACACCTGCCTGCTCATCTGCCTGATACTCGCCAGCTGAGCCGCGCGACACCTGCCTGCTCATCTGCCTGATACTCGCCAGCTGAGCCGCGCGACACCTGCCTGCTCATCTGCCTGATACTCGCCAGCTGAGCCGCGCGACACCTGCCTGCTCATCTGCCTGATACTCGCCAGCTGAGCCGCGCGACACCTGCCTGCTCATCTGCCTGATACTCGCCAGCTGAGCCGCGCGACACCTGCCTGCTCATCTGCCTGATACTCGCCAGCTGAGCCGCGCGACACCTGCCTGCTCATCTGCCTGATACTCGCCAGCTGAGCCGCGCGACACCTGCCTGCTCATCTGCCTGATACTCGCCAGCTGAGCCGCGCGACACCTGCCTGCTCATCTGCCTGATACTCGCCAGCTGAGCCGCGCGACACCTGCCTGCTCATCTGCCTGATACTCGCCAGCTGAGCCGCGCGACACCTGCCTGCTCATCTGCCTGATACTCGCCAGCTGAGCCCGCGACACCTGCCTGCTCATCTGCCTGATATTCGCCA
>NW_026894750.1:0-84785 GCF_032452875.1 Bos javanicus | reverse complement strand
TGGCTACCATGTACTGGTCACTTGACTGATCAAGTACTGATCACGTAATTGATCATGCACTGATCATGCGGCTGATCATGCACTGATCACGTGACTGATCATGCACTGATCACGTGGCTATCATGCACTGCTAACTTGGCTGATCATGCAATGTTCACCCAGCTACCATATACTGGTCACGGGACTGATCATGCACTGATGACGTAATTGATCATGCCCTGATCATGTGGCTGATCATGCACTGATCACATGACTGATCGTGCACTGTTCACGTGGCTGATCATGCCCTGATCACGTGGATCTCATGCACTTATCACATGGCTGGTCATACACTGATCATATAGCTACCATGTACCGGTCACGTGAATGATCATACACCCATCAGGTGACTGATCATGCACTGATCACGTGGCTATATTGCATTGTTAACGTGGCTGATCATACACTGATCACCTGCCTCGTCATGCACAGATCAGGTGACTAATCATGAACTGATTACTTAGCTATCATGTACTGATCACCTGGCTGATCATGCACATGATCATGTGGCTATCATGCAATGATCACGTGGCTATCATGCACTGATCACGTGGCTGATCATTCACTGCTACCCTGACTGAGCATGGAATGATCACATAACTATCATGTAGTGATCACGTGACTTAATGGTGCTGATCATGTGACTGATCATGCGCTGATCATGTTTGCTTTCATACACTGATCCTGTGCCTCTGGAGAAAATAAACAAAGAGCTGACTAGGCACGAATCAAACAGTCAGCAGGCAAAAATCATGGAACTCAGCTGTGAGGAATCATGCTGCTCAGCTGGCAATAATCAAGCAGCTGAGCAGGCAGGAATTACACAGCACAGCTGGCAATTGTCAAGCAGATGACAGGCAGGAATCATGCAGCTCAGCTGGCAATTGTCAAGCAGATGAGCAGACAGTAATCACGCAGCTCAGCAGGCCCTGATCACGTGACTGAGCATGCACTGTTCACGTGGCTGATCATACACTGATCACGTGATGATCATGCACTGGTCATGTGGCTGATCATGCACTGATCACGTGACTGATCATGCACTGATTACGTGACTGATCAGGCACTGATCACGTGGCTATCATGCCCTGTTCACTTGGCTGGTCATACTGAACACGTGCCTCGTCATGCACTGATCAGGTGGCTGATCATTCACTGATCACGTGACTGATCATGCACTGATCACGTGGCTATCATGCACAGATTACGTGGCTGATCATGCAATGATCACGTACCTACCATGTACTGGTCACGTGACTGATCATGCACTGATCACGTGACTGATCATGCACTGATCACGTGACTGATCATGCACTGTTCACGAGACTCATCATGCACTGATCACGTGGATATCATGCACTGATCACGTGTTTGATCATAGGCTGTTCACGTGTCTGACCATGCACTGCTCACGTGGCTGATGATACACTGTTCACGCAACTGATCATGCACTGATCACATGGATATCATGCACTGATCACGTCGCTGAACATGCACTGTTCACGTGGCTTACCACACACCTGTCACGTGACTGAACATGCACTGATCACGTGGCACTCATGCACTGATCACGTGGCTGATCACACTCTGCTCACGTAACTGATCATGAACACATCACTTGGCTCTCATGCACTTCTCACCTGGATGGTCATGCAATGTTCACGTAGCTACCATATACTGGTCACGTGACTAATCATGCTCAGATTATGTAAATGATCATGCACTGTTCAGTTGACTGATCATGTACTGATCACGTGACTGATCATGCATTGATCACGTGACTGATCATGCAATAATCACGTGGCTATCATGCACTGATAACGTGGCTATCATGCACTGCTCACGTGGCTGATCATGCAATGATCATGTAGCAACCATGTACTGGTCACGTGGCTGATCATGCACTGATCACGTAATTAATCCTGCACTGATCACTTGACACCTCATGCACTGATCACTTGGCTGATCACACACGTATCACGTGACTGATCATGCACTGATCACGTGGCTATCATGCACTAATCACGTGGCTATCATTCACTGATCACGTGGATATCATACACGGATCACGTGGCTGATCACACACGCATCACGTGACTGATCATGCACTGATCACGTGGCTATCATGCACTGATCACGTGGCTATCATGCACTGATCACGTGGCTGATCAAGCAATGATCACGTAGCTACCATGTACTGGTCACGTGACTGAACATGCACTGATCACGTAATTGATCATGCACTGCACACGTGAATAATCATGCACTGATCATGTGACTGATCATGCACTGATCACGTGGCTATCATGCACTGCTAACTCGGCTAATCATGCAATGATCACACAGCTACCATGTACTGGTCACCTGACTGATCATGCACTGATGAAGTAATTGATCATGCACTGATCATGTGGCTGATCATGCACTGATCACGTGACTGATCATGCACTGATCACGTGACTGATCATGCACTGATCACGTGGCTATCATGCACTGATCACTTGGCTGGTCATACACTGATCACGCAGTTACCATGTACTGGTCACGTGACTGATCATGCACTGATGACGTAATTGAACATGCACTGATCATGTGGCTGATCCTGCACTGATCACGTGACTGATCATGCACTGATCACGTGGCTGATCATGCCCTGATCACGTGGCTATCATGCACTTATCACATGGCTGGTCATACACTGATCATATAGCTACCATGTACCGGTCACGTGAATGATCATACACCCATCAGGTGACTGATCATGCACTGATCACGTGGCTATCATGCACTGACCACGAGACTGATCATGCACTGATCACGTCTAATCATGCAGTGATCACATGATTGCCCATGCACTGATCACGTGGATGATCATATTCTAATCAAGTGACAGATCATGCACTGATCACGTGGCTGATCATGCACTGATACCGTGACTGAACATGAACTGATCACATGACTATAATGTAGTGATCACGTGACTTAATGGCTCTGATCATGCACTGATCATGTTTGCTATCATACACTGGTCATGTGCCTCTGGAGGCAATAAACAAAGAGCTGGGTAGGCAGGAATCAAACAGTCAGCAGGCAATAATCATGGAACTCAGCTATGAGGAATCATGCTGCTCAGCTGGCAATAATCAAGCAGCTGAGCAGGCAGGAATTACGCAGCACAGCTGGCAATTGTCAAGCAGATGACAGGCAGGAATCGTGCAGCTCAGCTGGCAATTGTCAAGCAGATGAGCAGACAGGAATCACGCAGCTCAGCAGGCCCTGATCTCGTGACTGAGCATGCACTGTTCACGTGACTGATCATACACTAATCACGTGATTGATCATGCACTGATCATTTGGATATCCTGCACTGATCACGTGGCTGATCATACACTGTTCACGTGTCTGAACATGCACTGATCACGTGGCTGATCATGCACTGCTCACGTAACTGAGAATGCACTGATCACGTGGCTATCATGCACTGATCACGTGGCTACATGCACTGATCACGTGACTGATAATGCACTGGTAACGTGACTGATCATGCCCTGATAAAGTGGCTATCATGCACTGATCACGTGGCTGATCATGCAATGATCATGTAGCTACCATGTACCAGTCACGTGACCGATAATTCACCCATCCGGTGACTGATCATGCACTGATCACGTGGCTATATTGCATTGTTAACGTGGCTGATCATACACTGATCACCTGCCTCATCATGCACAGATCAGGTGACTAATCATGAACTGATTACTTAGCTATCATGTACTGATCACCTGGCTAATCATGCACTGATCATGTGGTATCATGCAATGATCACGAGGCTGATCATGCACTGATACCGTGACTGAGCATGGACTGATCACATGACTATCATGTAGTGATCACGTGAATTAATGGCGCTGATCATGTGACTGATCATGCGCTGATCATGTTTGCTTTCATACACTGATCATGTGCCTCTGGAGGCTATAAACAAAGAGAGGAATAGGCACGAATCTAACAGTCAGCAGGCAAAAATCATGGAACTCAGCTGTGAGGAATCATGCTGCTCAGCTGGCAATAATCAAGCAGCTGAGCAGGCAGGAATTACACAGCACAGCTGGCAATTGTCAAGCAGATGACAGGCAGGAATCATGCAGCTCAGCTGGCAATTGTCAAGCAGATGAGCAGACAGGAATCACGAAGTTCAGTAGGCCCTGATCACGTGACTGAGCATGCACTGTTCACCTGGATGATCATACACTGATCACGTGATTGATCATGCACTGATCACTTGGATATCATGCACTGATCACGTGGGTGATCATACACTGTTCACGTGTGTGACCATGCACTGATCACATGGCTGTTCATACACTACTCACGTAACTGATCATGCACTGATCACGTAATTGATCATGCACTGATCACCTGGCTTATCATGCATTCATCATGTGACTGATCATGTGCTGATCATGTTTGGTGTCACACACTGATCATGTGCATCTGGAGGCAATGAACAAAGAGCTGAGTAGGCAGGAATCAGTCAGCAGGCTACAATCATGGAACTCAGCTCTGAGAAATCATGCTGCTCAGCTGGCAATAATCAAGTAGATGAGCAGGCAGCGATTACGCAGCACAGGTGCCAATTGTCAAGGAGATGACAGACAGGAATCGTACAGCTCAGCTCCAGTTGTCAAGCAGATGAGCAGACAGTAATCACGCAGCTCAGCAGACCCTGATCACGTGACTGAGCATGCACTGTTCACGTCGCTGATCACACACCTTTCACGTGAATGATCATGCACTGATCACGTGGCTCTTATGCACTGATCACGTGATTGCGCATGCACTGATCACGTAATTGTATGCCCTGCTCACGTGGCTATCATGCACTGATGACGTGGCTGATCATACACTGATCATGTGACTGATCATGCACTGATCACGTACCTATCTTGCACTGATCACTTGGCTGATCATACACTCATCACGGGACTGATCGTGCACTGATTACGGCGCTATCATGCATTGACTACATGACTCCACATGCACTGATCACGTGGATGATCATGCACTGATCACGTGACTGACCATGCACTGAACACGTGACTGATTATGCACTGATCACGTGGCTGATCATGCACTATTCATGTGGCTGACCATGCAATGATCACGTAACTACCATGTACTGCTCACGTGACTAACCATGCACTGATCACGTGACTGATCATGCACATATCACGTGGCTATCATGCACTGATCACTTGACTGGTCATACTGATCACGTGCCTCATCATGCACTAATCACGTGGCTGATCATGCACTGATCACGTGACTGATCATGCACTGATCACGGGGCTATCATGCACTGATCACGTGGCTATCATGCACAGATTACGTGGCTGATCATGCAATGATCACGTGACTGATCATGCACTGATCACGTGGCTATCATGCACTGATCACTTGGCTGGTCATACTGATCACGTGCCTCATCATGCACTAATCACGTGGCTGATCATGCACTGATCACATGACTGATCATGCACTGATCACGTGGCTATCATGCACTGATCACGTGGCTATCATGCACTGATCACTTGACTGGTCATACTGATCACGTGCCTCATCATGCACTAATCACGTGGCTGATCATGCACTGATCACGTGGCTCTCATGCACTGATCACATGGCTATCATGCACAGATTACGTGGCTGATCATGCAATGATCACGTGACTGATCATGCACTGATCACGTGGCTATCATGCACTGATCACTTGGCTGGTCATACTGATCACCTGCCTCATCATGCACTAATCACGTGGCTGATCATGCACTGATCACATGACTGATCATGCACTAATCACGTGGCTGATCATGCACTGATCACATGAGTGATCATGCACTGATCACGTGGCTATCATGCACTAATCACGTGGCTGATCATGCACTGATCACATGACTGATCATGCACTGATCAGGTGGCTATCATGCACTGATCACGTGGCTGATCATGCACTGATCACATGACTGATCATGCACTGATCACGTGGCTATCATGCACTAATCACGTGGCTGATCATGCACTGATCACATGACTGATCATGCACTGATCACGTGGCTATCATGCACTGATCACGTGGCTATCATGCACTGATCACTTGGCTGGTCATACTGATCACGTGCGTCATCATGCACTAATCACGTGGCTGATCATGCACTGATCACATGACTGATCATGCACTGATCACGTGGCTATCATGCACTGATCACGTGGCTATCATGCACTGATCACGTGGCTGGTCATGCAATGATTACGTAGCTACCATGTACTGGTCACGTGACTGATCATACACTGATCACGTAATTGATCATGCACTGAACACGTGAATAATCATGCACTGATCACGTGACTGATCATGCACTGATCACGTGGCTATCATGCACTGCTAACTTGGCTGATCATGCAATGTTCACCCAGCTACCATGTACTGGTCACGGGACTGATCATGCACTGATGACGTAATTGATCATGCACTGATCATGTGGCTGATCATGCACTGATCACGTGACTGATCGTGCACTGTTCACGTGGCTGATCATGCCCTGATCACGTGGCTCTCATGCACTTATCACATGGCTGGTCATACACTGATCATATAGCTACCATGTACCGGTCACGTGAATGATCATACACCCATCAGGTGACTGATCATGCACTGATCACGTGGCTATATTGCATTGTTAACGTGGCTGATCATACACTGATCACCTGCCTCGTCATGCACAGATCAGGTGACTAATCATGAACTGATTACTTAGCTATCATGTACTGATCACCTGGCTGATCATGCACATGATCATGTGGCTATCATGCAATGATCACGTGGCTATCATGCACTGATCACGTGGCTGATCATTCACTGATACCCTGACTGAGCATGGACTGATCACATAACTATCATGTAGTGATCACGTGACTTAATGGCGCTGATCATGTGACTGATCATGCGCTGATCATGTTTGCTTTCATACACTGATCCTGTGCCTCTGGAGAAAATAAACAAAGAGCTGAGTAGGCACGAATCAAACAGTCAGCAGGCAAAAATCATGGAACTCAGCTGTGAGGAATCATGCTGCTCAGCTGGCAATAATCAAGCAGCTGAGCAGGCAGGAATTACACAGCACAGCTGGCAATTGTCAAGCAGATGACAGGCAGGAATCATGCAGCTCAACTGGCAATTGTCAAGCAGATGAGCAGACAGTAATCACGCAGCTCAGCAGGCCCTGATCACGTGACTGAGCATGCACTGTTCACGTGGCTGATCATACACTGATCACGTGATTGATCATGCACTGATCACTTGGATATCATGCACTGATCACGTGGCTGATCATACACTGTTCACGTGTCTGACCATGCACTGATCACGTGGCTGATCATACACTGCTCACGTAACTGATCATGCACTGATCACGTGGCTATCATGCACTGATAACGTGACTGACCATGCACTGATCACATGACTGATTATGCACTGATCACGTCGCTGATCATGCACTGATCACGTGGCTATCATGCACTACTCAAGTGGCTGATCATGCAATTATCATGTAGCTACCATGAACTGGTCACGTGACTGATCATGCACTGATCACGTAATTGATCATGCACTGGTCATGTGGCTGATCATGCACTGATCACGTGACTGATCATGCACTGATTACGTGACTGATCAGGCACTGATCACGTGGCTATCATGCCCTGTTCACTTGGCTGGTCATACTGAACACGTGCCTCGTCATGCACTGATCAGGTGGCTGATCATTCACTGATCACGTGACTGATCATGCACTGATCACGTGGCTATCATGCACAGATCACGTGGCTGATCATGCAATGATCACGTACCTACCATGTACTGGTCACGTGACTGATCATGCACTGATCACGTGACTGATCATGCACTGATCACGTGACTGATCATGCACTGTTCACGAGACTCATCATGCACTGATCACGTGGGTATCATGCACTGATCACGTGTTTGATCATAGGCTGTTCACGTGTCTGACCATGCACTGCTCACGTGGCTGATGATACACTGTTCACGTAACTGATCATGCACTGATCACGTGGATATCATGCACTGATCACGTGGCTGAACATGCACTGATCACGTGGCTGATCATGCCCTGATCACGTGGCTATCATGCACTTATCACATGGCTGGTCATATACTGATCATATAGCTACCATGTACCGGTCACGTGAATGATCATACACCCATCAGGTGACTGATCATGCACTGATCACGTGGCTATCATGCACTGTTGACGTGACTGCGCATGCACTAATGACGTGGCTGTTCGGGCACTGATCACGTGTTTATCAGGCAGTGATCAGTGACTGACAGGCACTGATCAGGGACTGTGCACACACTGATCAGGTGGCTGATCAGAAACTGACCACCTGACTGAGCATGCAGTGATCACGTGGCTGGTCGTTCACTGATCACGTGTTTATCATCAGGTGATCACTTGACTGAGAGGCGCTGATCACGTGACTGTGCCGTCAGTGATCACGTGGCTGAGCAGGCACTGATATCGTGACTGAGCATGCACTGATCATGTGCCGGGAGCCGGGGAGGCATTCCACTGTGGACAAAGGTCATGAGGAAGGAGGCTCGGCATACGCAAATGCGGGATCGAGCCTCAGGAGTCCACCCGGATATTCTCGAGCATCTCCCCCAAAAAAACCGGAGTCTGCCTACTGTATTACTTTGTGCTCTCACCTCTGATTTCACTGGGGGCTGTCCCCCACCACCATCTCGCTCTCTCTGTCAAAGAGTTAACTTACAGCTCCAATTCATAAAGTTCCTTGTCATTCTTCCCTTTAACTTCCAGCTGAGTCTCCATCTGGAGCGCGGAACCCACCACGCTTACTAATTATGCCTGGGCTGCTAAGACCCACTCGAGAAGGTGTCTAGGGTGAGGCACCTTTCGCTATTCGAGAGGGCACCTGCGGCCTACGTAAGTGGTGCAAACTTCTTGTCTTGAAGTTTGATTGGTCTTCCGCGTAAACCAAGCTACTCAGTCTCTTTCTCCACCGAATTTTCCTACTGAGCTCTCCTCATACTATCATTCTTGACATCTCTGATTAGCATATAAATAGTCGCCTAGGCCATCTCTCCTTCGAATACCCTGGATCAGTTGGGGCTGGTCCCCGGCAGGTGGCGACCGAACAGGGACCTCAGGAGGCAATACTCAAAGAGCTGAGCAGACACGAACCACGCAATCAGCAGGCAATAAGCATGGAGCTCAGCAGTGACGAATCATGCTGCTCAGCTGGCAGTAATCAAGCACGTGACCAGGCAGGAATCACGCAGCTCAGATGGCAATTGTCAAGCAGATGAGCCGGCAGGAATCACGCAGCTCAGCAGGCCCTGATCACGTGACTCTGCAGGCACTGATCACGTGGCTGATCAAGTCCAGATCACGTGACTGAGCATGCACTGATCACGTGGGTATCATGCCCTGATGATGTGACTGCGCATGCACTGATGACGTGGCTGATCGGGCACTGATCACATGGCTCATCATGCACTGATCACGTGTTTATCAGGCAATGATCAGTGACTGACAGGCGCTGATCATGGGACTGTGCACGCACTGATCACGTGCCTATCATGCACTGATGACGTGACTGCACATGCACTGATGACGTGGCTGTTAGGGCACTGATCACGTGTTTATCAGGCAGTGATCAGTGACTGACAGGCGCTGATCAGGGGACTGTGCACGCACTGATCAGGTGGCTGATCAGGAACTGACCACCTGACCGCGCATGCAGTGATCACGTGGCTGGTCGTTCACTGATCACGTGTTTATCATACGGTAATCAAGTGACTGAGAGGCGCTGATCACGTGACTATGCCGTCAGTGATCACGTGGCTGAGCAGGCACTGATATCGTGACTGAGCATGCACTGATCATGTGCCGGGAGCCGGGGAGGCATTCCACTCTGGACAAAGGTCATGAGGAAGGAGGCTCGGCATACGCAAATGCGGGATCGAGCCTCAGGAGTCCACCCGGATATTCTCGAGCATCTCCCCCCCAAAAAACCAGAGTCTGCCTAATGTATTGCTTTGTGCTCTCACCTCTGATTTCACTGGGGGCTGTCCCCCACCACCATTTCGCTCTCTCTGTCAAAGAGTTAACTTACAGCTCCAATTCATAAAGTTCCTTGTCATTCTTCCCTTTAACTTCCAGCTGAGTCTCCATCTGGAGCGCGGAACCCACCACGCTTACTAATTATGCCTGGGCTGCTAAGACCCACTCGAGAAGGTGTCTAGGGTGAGGCACCTTTCGCTATTCAAGAGGGCACCTGCGGCCTACGTAAGTGGTGCAAACTTCTTGTCTTGAAGTTTGATTGGTCTTCCGCGTAAACCAAGCTACTCAGTCTCTTTTCTCCACCGAATTTTCCTACTGAGCTCTCCTCATACTATCATTCTTGACATCTCTGATTAGCATATAAATAGTCGCCTAGGCCATCTCTCCTTCGAATACCCTGGATCAGTTGGGGCTGGTCCCCGGCAGGTGGCGACCGAACAGGGACCTCAGGAGGCAATACTCAAAGAGCTGAGCAGACACGAACCACGAAATCAGCAGGCAATAAGCATGGAGCTCAGCAGTGACGAATCATGCTGCTCAACTGGAAATAATCAAGCACGTGACCAGGCAGGAATCACGCAGCTCAGTTGGCAATTGTCAAGCAGATGAGCCGACAGGAATCACGCAGCTCAGATGGCAATTGTCATGCAGATGAGCCGACAGGAATCACGCAGCTCAGCTGGCAATTGTCATGCAGATGAGCCGGCAGGAATCACGCAGCTCAGCAGACCCTGATCACGTGACTCTGCCGGCACTGATCACGTGGCTGATCAAGTACAGATCACGTGACTGAGCATGCACTGATCACGTGGCTATCATGCACTGATGACGTGACTGCGCATGCACTGATGACGTGGCTGATCGGGCACTGATCACATGGCTCATCATGCACTGATCACGTGTTTATCAGGCAATGATCAGTGACTGACAGGCGCTGATCATGGGACTGTGCATGCACTGATCACGTGGCTATCATGCACTGCTGACGTGACTGCGCATGCACTGATGACGTGGCTGTTCGGGCACTGATCACCTGTTTATCAGGTAGTGATCAGTGACTGTCAGGCGCTGATCAGGGGACAGTGCACGCACTGATCAGGTGGCTGATCAGGAACTGACCACCTGACTGTGCATGCAGTGATCACGTGGCTGGTCGTTCACTGATCACGTGTTTATCATCCGGTGATCACGTGACTGAGAGGCGCTGATCACGTGACTATGCCGTCAGTGATCACGTGGATGAGCAGGCACTGATATCGTGACTGAGCATGCACTGATCATGTGGCTATAATGCACTGTTCACGTGGCTGATCGTACACTGGTCACCTGCCTGGTCATGCACAGATCAGCTGACTAATCATGAACTGATCACGTAGCAATCATTCACTGATCACCTGGCTGATCATGCACTGATCACGTGGATATCATGCAATGATCACGTGGCTATCATGCACTGATCACGTGGCTGATCATGCACTGATACCGAGAATGAGCATGGACTGATCACATGACTATCATGTAGTGATCACGTGACTTAATGGTGCTGACCATGTGACTGATCAGGCACTGATCACGTGACTGATCATGCAGTGATCACGTGGCTATCATGCATTACTCATGTGACTGATCATGCAATGATCATGTAGCTACCATGTACAGGACACGTGAATGACCATACACCCATCAGGTGACTGATCATGCACTGATCACGTGGCTATCATGCACTGACCACGAGACTGATCATGCACTGATCACGTCTATATCATGCACTGATCACATGACTGCCCATGCACTGATCACGTGGATGATCATACACTAATCATGTGACAGATCATGCACTGATCACGTGGCTGATCATGCACTGATACCATGACTGAGCATGGACTGATCACATGACTATCATGTAGTGATCACGTGACTTAATGGCGCTGATCATGTGACTGATCATGCGCTGATCATGTTTGCTATCATACACTGATCATGTGCCTCTGGAAGCAATAAACAAAGAGCTGAGTAGGCACGAATCAAATAGTCAGCAGGCAATAATCATGGAACTCAGGTGTGAGGAATCATGCTGCTCAGCTGGCAATAATCAAGCAGCTGAGCAGGCACGAATTATGCAGCACAGCTGGCAATTGTCAAGCAGATGACAGGCAGGAATCGTGCAGCTCAGCTGGCAATTGTCAAGCAGATGAGCAGACAGTAATCACGCAGCTCAGCAGGCCCTGATCACGTGACTGAGCATGCACTGTTCACGTGGCTGATCATACACTGATCACGTGATTGATCATGCACTGATCACTTGGATATCATGCACTGATCACGTGGCTGATCATACACTATTCACGTGTCTGACCATGCACTGAACACGTGAATAATCATGCACTGATCACGTGACTGATCATGCACTGATCACGTGGCTATCATGCACTGCTAACTTGGCTGATCATGCAATGATCACGCAGCTACTATGTACTGGTCTCGTGACTGATCATGCTCAGATCACGTGACTAATCATGCACTGATCACGTGGCTGATCATGCACTGATCACGTGGCTGATCATGCACTGATCACGTGGCTATCATGCACTTATCACATTGCTGGACATACATTGATCATATAGCTACCATGTACCGGTCACGTGAATGATCATACACCCATCAGGTGACTGATCATGCACTGATCACGTGGCTATCATGCACTTATCACATTGCTGGACATACATTGATCGTATAGCTACCATGTACCGGTCACGTGAATGATCATACACCCATCAGGTGACTGATCATGCACTGATCACGTGGCTATCATGCACTGACCGCGAGACTGAAAATGCACTGATCACGACTAATCATGCACTGATCACATGACTGCCCATGCACTGATCATGTGGATGATCATACACTAATCATGTGACAGATCATGCACTGATCACGTGGCTGATCATGCAATGATCACGCAGCTACCATGTACTGGTCACATGACTGATCATGCAGTGATCACGTAATTAATCATGCACTGATCACCTGGCTTATCATGCATTGATCATGTGACTGGTCATGTGCTGATCATGTTTGGTGTCATACACTGATCATGTGCCTCTGGAGGCAATGAACAAAGAGCTGAGCAGGCAGGAATCAGTCACCAGGCAATAATCATGGAACTAAGCTCTGAGAAATCATGCTGCTCAGCTGGCAATAATCAAGTAGATGAGCAGGCAGGAATTGCGCAGCACAGGTGGCAATGGTCAAGGAGATGACAGGCAGGAATCGTGCAGCTCAGCTGGCAATTGTCAAGCAGATGAGCAGACAGAAATCACGCAGCTCAGCAGGCCCTAATCACGTGACTGAGCATGCACTGTTCACGTGGCTGATCACACAACTATCACGTGACTGATCATGCACTGATCACGTGGCTCTCATGCACTGATCACGTGTTTATCAGGCAATGATCAGTGACTGACAGGCGCTGATCATGGGACTGTGCATGCACTGATCACATGGCTATCATGCACTGATGACGTGACTGCGCATGCACTGATGACGTGGCTGTTCGGGCACTGATCACGTGTTTATCAGGTAGTGATCAGTGACTGACAGGCGCTGATCAGGGGACAGTGCACGCACTGATCAGGTGGCTGATCAGGAACTGACCACCTGACTGTGCATGCAGTGATCACGTGGCTGGTCGTTCACTGATCACGTGTTTATCATCCGGTGATCACGTGACTGAGAGGCGCTGATCACGTGACTGTGCCGTCAGTGATCACGTGGGTGAGCAGGCACTGATATCGTGACTGAGCATGCACTGATCATGTGCCGGGAGCCGGGGAGGCATTCCGCTCTGGACAAAGGTCATGAGGAAGTAGGCTCAGCATACGCAAATGCGGGATCGAGCCTCAGGAATCCACCCGGATATTCTCGAGCATCTCCCCCCCCAAAAAACCAGAGTCTGCCTACTGTATTGCTTTCTGCTCTCACCTCTGATTTCACTGGGGCTGTCCCCCACCACCATCTCGCTCTCTCTGTCAAAGAGTTAACTTACAGCTCCAATTCATAAAGTTCCTTGTCATTCTTCCCTTTAACTTCCAGCTGAGTCTCCATCTGGAGCGCGGAACCCACCACGCTTACTAATTATGCCTGGGCTGCTAAGACCCACTCGAGAAGGTGTCTAGGGTGAGGCACCTTTCGCTATTCGAGAGGGCGCCTGCGGCCTACGTAAGTGGTGCAAACTTCTTGTCTTGAAGTTTGATTGGTCTTCCGCGTAAACCAAGCTGCTCAGTCTCTTTTCTCCACCGAATTTTCCTACTGAGCTCTCCTCATACTATTATTCTTGACATCTCTGATTAGCATATAAATATTCGCCTAGGCCATCTCTCCTTCGAATACCCTGGATCAGTTGGGGCTGGTCCCCGGCAGGTGGCGACCGAACAGGGACCTCAGGAGGCAATACTCAAAGAGCTGAGCAGACACGAACCACGCAATCAGCAGGCAATAAGCATGGAGCTCAGCAGTGACGAATCATGCTGCTCAACTGGCAATAATCAAGCACGTGACCAGGCAGGAATCACGCAGCTCAGCTGGCAATTGTCATGCAGATGAGCCGGCAGGAATCACGCAGCTCAGCAGGCCCTCATCACGTGACTCTGCAGGCACTGATCACGTGGCTGATCAAGTCCAGATCACGTGACTGAGCATGCACTGATCACGTGGCTATCATGCACTGTTCACGTGGCTGATCATACACTGGTCACCTGCATGGTCATGCACAGATCAGCTGACTAATCATGAACTGATCACGTAGCAATCATTCACTGATCACCTGGCTGATCATGCACTGATCACGTGGATATCATGCAATGATCACGTGGCTATCATGCACTGATCACGTGGCTGATCATGCACTGATACCGAGAATGAGCATGGACTGATCACATGACTATCATGTAGTGATCACGTGACTTAATGGTGCTGACCATGTGACTGATCATGCACTGATCACGTGACTGATCATGCAGTGATCACGTGGCTATCATGCATTACTCATGTGGCTGATCATGCAATGATCATGTAGCTACCATGTACAGGACACGTGAATGACCATACACCCATCAGGTGACTGATCATGCACTGATCACGTGGCTATCATGCACTGACCACGAGACTGATCATGCACTGATCACGTCTATATCATGCACTGATCACATGACTGCCCATGCACTGATCACGTGGATGATCATACACTAATCATGTGACAGATCATGCACTGATCACGTGGCTGATCATGCACTGATACCATGACTGAGCATGGACTGATCACATGACTATCATGTAGTGATCACGTGACTTAATGGCGCTGATCATGTGACTGATCATGCGCTGATCATGTTTGCTATCATACACTGATCATGTGCCTCTGGAAGCAATAAACAAAGAGCTGAGTAGGCACGAATCAAACAGTCAGCAGGCAATAATCATGGAACTCAGGCGTGAGGAATCATGCTGCTCAGCTGGCAATAATCAAGCAGCTGAGCAGGCACGAATTATGCAGCACAGCTGGCAATTGTCAAGCAGATGACAGGCAGGAATCGTGCAGCTCAGCTGGCAATTGTCAAGCAGATGAGCAGACAGTAATCACGCAGCTCAGCAGGCCCTGATCACGTGACTGAGCATGCACTGTTCACGTGGCTGATCATACACTGATCACGTGATTGATCATGCACTGATCACTTGGATATCATGCACTGATCACGTGGCTGATCATACACTGTTCACGTGTCTGACCATGCACTGAAAACGTGAATAATCATGCACTGATCACGTGACTGATCATGCACTGATCACGTGGCTATCATGCACTGCTAACTTGGCTGATCATGCAATGATCACGCAGCTACCATGTACTGGTCACGTGACTGATCATGCTCAGATCACGTGACTAATCATGCACTGATCACGTGGCTGATCATGCACTGATCACGTGGCTGATCATGCACTGATCACGTGGCTATCATGCACTTATCACATTGCTGGACATACATTGATCATATAGCTACCATGTACCGGTCACGTGGCTGATCATACACTGCTCACGTAACTGATCATGCACTGATCACTTGGATATCATGCATTGATCACGTGTCTGATCATACACTGTTCACGTGTCTGACCATGCACTGATCACGTGGCTGATCATACACTGCTCACGTAACTGATCATGCCCTGATCAAGTGGCTATCATGCACTGCTCACGTGGCTCTTCATGCACTGATCACGTAATGGATCATGCACGGATCACGTGGCTGATCATGCAATGATCATGTAGCTACCATGTACTGGTCCCGTGAGTGACCATTCACTGATCACGTAACTGATCATGCACTGATCACGTGGCAGATCATGCACTGAACACGTGACTGACCATGCACTGATCACGTGAGTGATCATGCACTGATCACCTGGCTTATCATGCATTGATCATGTGACTGATCATGTGCTGATCATGTTTGGTGTCACACACTGATCATGTGCCTCTGCAGGCAATGAACAAAGAGCTGAGTAGGCAGGAATCAGTCAGCAGGCTATAATCATGGAACTCAGCTTTGATAAATCATGCTGCTCAGCTGGCAATAATCAACTTGATGAGCAGGCAGGAATTATGCAGCACAGGTGGCAATTGTCAAGCAGATGACAGGCAGGAATCGTGCAGCTCAGCTGGCAATTGTCAAGCAGATGAGCAGACAGTAATCACGCAGCTCAGCAGGCCCTGATCACGTGACTGAGCATGCACTGTTCACGTGGCTGATCACACACTGATCACGTGATGATCATGCACTGATCACGTGGCTATCATGCACTGATCACGTGATTGCACATGCACTGATCACGTAATCATGCACTGATCACGTGGCTATCATGCACTGATGACGTGGCTGATCATGCACTGATCACGTGGCTATCATGCACTGATCACGTGGCTGATCATGCACTGATCACGGGACTGATCATGCACTGATCACGGGCTATCATGCACTGATCACATGACTGACATGCACTGATCACGTGGATGATCATGCACTGATCACGTGACTGATCATGCACTGATCACGTGACTGATCATGCACTGATCACGTGGCTGATCATGCACTGATCACGTGGCTGATCATGCACTGATCACGTGACTGATCATGCACTGATCACGTGACTGATCATGCACTGATCACGTGGCTATCATGCACTGATCACGTGACTGTTCATGCACTGATCACGTGGCTATCATGCACTGTCACGTGACTGATCATGCACTGATCACGTAACTGATCATGCACTGATCACGTGGCTGATCATGCACTGATCACGTGACTGATCATGCACTGATCACGTGACTGATCATGCACTGATCACGTGACTGATCATGCACTGATCACGTGGCTATCATGCACTGATCACGTGGCTGATCATACACTGATCACGTGACTGGTCATGGACTGATCACGTGACTGATCATGCACTGATCACGTGACTGATCATGCACTGATCACGTGGCTATCATGCACTGATCACGTGGCTGATCATGCACTGATCACGTGGTACCATGCACTGATCACGTGACTGATCATGCACTGATCACGTGACTGATCATGCACTGATCACGTGGCTGATCATGCACTGATCACGTGGCTGATCATGCACTGATCACGTGGCTGATCATGCATGATCACGCAGCTACCATGTACTGGTCACATGACTGATCATGCACTGATCACGTGACTGATCATGCAGTGATCACGTGGCTATCATGCACTACTCACGTGGCTGATCATGCAATGATCATGTAGCTACCATGTACAGGTCACGTGAATGATCATACACCCATCAGGTGACTGATCATGCACTGATCACGTGGCTATCATGCACTGATCACGAGACTGATCATGCACTGATCACGTCTATATCATGCACTGATCACATGACTGCCCATGCACTGATCACGTGGATGATCATACACTAAACATGTGACAGATCATGCACTGATCACGTGGCTGATCATGCACTGATACCGTGACTGAGCATGGACTGATCACATGACTATCATGTAGTGATCACGTGACTTAATGGCGCTGATCATGTGACTGATCATGCGCTGATCATGTTTGCTATCATACACTGATCATGTGCCTCTGGAGGCAATAAACAAAGAGCTGAGTAGGCACGAATCAAACAGTCAGCAGGCAATAATCATGGAACTCAGGTGTGAGGAATCATGCTGCTCAGCTGGCAATAATCAAGCAGCTGAGCAGGCAGGAATTACGCAGCACAGCTGACAATTGTCAAGCAGATGACAGGCAGGAATCGTGCAGCTCAGCTGGCAATTGTCAAGCAGATGAGCAGACAGTAATCACGCAGCTCAGCAGGCCCTGATCACGTGACTGAGCATGCACTGTTCACGTGGCTGATCATACACTGATCACGTGATTGATCATGCACTGATCACTTGGATATCATGCACTGATCACGTGGCTGATCATACACTATTCACGTGTCTGACCATGCACTGAACACGTGACTAATCATGCACTGATCACGTGACTGATCATGCACTGATCACGTGGCTATCATGCACTGATAACTTGGCTGATCATGCAATGATCACGTAGCTACATGTACTGGTCTCGTGACTGATCATGCTCAGATCACGTGACTGATCATGCACTGATCACGTGGCTGATCATGCACTGATCACGTGGCTGATCATGCACTGATCACGTGGCTATCATGCACTTATCACATTGCTGGACATACATTGATCATATAGCTACCATGTACTGGTCACGTGAATGATCATGCACCCATCAGGTGACTGATCATGCACTGATCACGTGGCTATCATGCACTTATCACATTGCTGACATACATTGATCATATAGCTACCATGTACTGGTCACGTGAATGATCATACACTGATCAGGTGACTGATCATGCACTGATCACGTGGCTATCATGCACTGACCGCGAGACTGAACATGCACTGATCACGACTAATCATGCACTGATCACATGACTGCCCATGCACTGATCATGTGGATGATCATTCACTGATCATGTGACAGATCATGCACTGATCACGTGGCTGATCATGCAATGATCACGCAGCTACCATGTACTGGTCACATGACTGATCATGCAGTGATCACGTAATTAATCATGCACTGATCACCTGGCTTATCATGCATTGATCATGTGACTGGTCATGTGCTGATCATGTTTGGTGTCATACACTGATCATGTGCCTCTGGAGGCAATGAACAAAGAGCTGAGCAGGCAGGAATCAGTCACCAGGCAATAATCATGGAACTAAGCTCTGAGAAATCATGCTGCTCAGCTGGCAATAATCAAGTAGATGAGCAGGCAGGAATTGCGCAGCACAGGTGGCAATTGTCAAGGAGATGACAGGCAGGAATCGTGCAGCTCAGCTGGCAATTGTCAAGCAGATGAGCAGACAGAAATCACGCAGCTCAGCAGGCCCTGATCACGTGACTGAGCATGCACTGTTCACGTGGCTGATCACACACTGATCACGTGACTGATCATGCACTGATCACGTGGCTCTCATGCACTGATCACGTGTTTATCAGGCAATGATCAGTGACTGACAGGCGCTGATCATGGGACTGTGCATGCACTGATCACATGGCTATCATGCACTGATCACGTGACTGATCATGCACTGATGACGTGGCTGTTCGTGCACTGATCACGTGTTTATCAGGTAGTGATCAGTGACTGACATGCGCTGATCAGGGGACAGTGCACGCACTGATCAGGTGGCTGATCAGGAACTGACCACCTGACTGTGCATGCAGTGATCACGTGGCTGGTCATTCACTGATCCCGTGTTTATCATCCGGTGGTCACGTGACTGAGAGGCGCTGATCACGTGACTGTGCCGTCAGTGATCACGTGGCTGAGCAGGCACTGATATCGTGACTGAGCATGCACTGATCATGTGCCGGGAGCCGGGGAGGCATTCCACTCTGGACAAAGGTCATGAGGAAGTAGGCTCAGCATACGCAAATGCGGGATCGAGCCTCAGGAATCCACCCGGATATTCTCGAGCATCTCCCCCCCAAAAACCAGAGTCTGCCTACTGTATTGCTTTCTGCTCTCACCTCTGATTTCACTGGGGCTGTCCCCCACCACCATCTCGCTCTCTCTGTCAAAGAGTTAACTTACAGCTCCAATTCATAAAGTTCCTTGTCATTCTTCCCTTTAACTTCCAGCTGAGTCTCCATCTGGAGCGCGGAACCCACCACGCTAACTAATTATGCCTGGGCTGCTAAGACCCACTCGAGAAGGTGTCTAGGGTGAGGCACCTTTCGCTATTCGAGAGGGCGCCTGCGGCCTACGTAAGTGGTGCAAACTTCTTGTCTTGAAGTTTGATTGGTCTTCCGCGTAAACCAAGCTGCTCAGTCTCTTTTCTCCACCGAATTTTCCTACTGAGCTCTCCTCATACTATTATTCTTGACATCTCTGATTAGCATATAAATATTCGCCTAGGCCATCTCTCCTTCGAATACCCTGGATCAGTTGGGGCTGGTCCCCGGCAGGTGGCGACCGAACAGGGACCTCAGGAGGCAATACTCAAAGAGCTGAGCAGACACGAACCACGCAATCAGCAGGCAATAAGCATGGAGCTCAGCAGTGACGAATCATGCTGCTCAACTGGCAATAATCAAGCACGTGACCAGGCAGGAATCACGCAGCTCAGCTGGCAATTGTCATGCAGATGAGCCGGCAGGAATCACGCAGCTCAGCAGGCCCTCATCACGTGACTCTGCAGGCACTGATCACGTGGCTGATCAAGTCCAGATCACGTGACTGAGCATGCACTGATCACGTGGCTATCATGCACTGTTCACGTGGCTGATCATGCACTGGTCACCTGCTGGTCATGCACAGATCAGTGACTGAATCATGAACTGATCACGTGGCAATCATTCACTGATCACCTGGCTGATCATGCACTGATCACGTGGATATCATGCACTGATCACGTGGCTATCATGCACTGATCACGTGGCTGATCATGCACTGATACCGAGAATGAGCATGGACTGATCACATGACTATCATGCACTGATCACGTGACTTAATGGTGCTGACCATGTGACTGATCATGCACTGATCACGTGACTGATCATGCAGTGATCACGTGGCTATCATGCATTACTCACGTGGCTGATCATGCAATGATCATGTAGCTACCATGTACAGGTCACGTGAATGACCATACACCCATCAGGTGACTGATCATGCACTGATCACGTGGCTATCATGCACTGATCACGAGACTGATCATGCACTGATCACGTCTATATCATGCACTGATCACATGACTGCCCATGCACTGATCACGTGGATGATCATACACTAATCATGTGACAGATCATGCACTGATCACGTGGCTGATCATGCACTGATACCATGACTGAGCATGGACTGATCACATGACTATCATGTAGTGATCACGTGACTTAATGGCGCTGATCATGTGACTGATCATGCGCTGATCATGTTTGCTATCATACACTGATCATGTGCCTCTGGAAGCAATAAACAAAGAGCTGAGTAGGCACGAATCAAACAGTCAGCAGGCAATAATCATGGAACTCAGGCGTGAGGAATCATGCTGCTCAGCTGGCAATAATCAAGCAGCTGAGCAGGCAGGAATTACGCAGCACAGCTGGCAATTGTCAAGCAGATGACAGGCAGGAATCGTGCAGCTCAGCTGGCAATTGTCAAGCAGATGAGCAGACAGTAATCACGCAGCTCAGCAGGCCCTGATCACGTGACTGAGCATGCACTGTTCACGTGGCTGATCATACACTGATCACGTGATTGATCATGCACTGATCACTTGGATATCATGCACTGATCACGTGGCTGATCATACACTGATCACGTGTCTGACCATGCACTGAAAACGTGAATAATCATGCACTGATCACGTGACTGATCATGCACTGATCACGTGGCTATCATGCACTGATAACGTGGCTGATCATGCAATGATCACGCAGCTACCATGTACTGGTCACGTGACTGATCATGCTCAGATCACGTGACTAATCATGCACTGATCACGTGGCTGATCATGCACTGATCACGTGGCTGATCATGCACTGATCACGTGGCTATCATGCACTTATCACATTGCTGGACATACATTGATCATATAGCTACCATGTACTGGTCACGTGGCTGATCATACACTGCTCACGTAACTGATCATGCACTGATCACTTGGATATCATGCATTGATCACGTGTCTGATCATACACTGATCACGTGTCTGACCATGCACTGATCACGTGGCTGATCATACACTGCTCACGTAACTGATCATGCCCTGATCAAGTGGCTATCATGCACTGCTCACGTGGCTGATCATGCACTGATCACGTAATGGATCATGCACGGATCACGTGGCTGATCATGCAATGATCATGTAGCTACCATGTACTGGTCCCGTGAGTGACCATTCACTGATCACGTGATTGATCATGCACTGATCACGTGGCTGATCATGCACTGATCACGTGACTGACCATGCACTGATCACGTGACTGATCATGCACTGATCACCTGGCTTATCATGCATTGATCATGTGACTGATCATGTGCTGATCATGTTTGGTGTCACACACTGATCATGTGCATCTGCAGGCAATGAACAAAGAGCTGAGTAGGCAGAATCAGTCAGCAGGCTATAATCATGGAACTCAGCTTTGATAAATCATGCTGCTCAGCTGGCAATAATCAACTTGATGAGCAGGCAGGAATTATGCAGCACAGGTGGCAATTGTCAAGGAGATGACAGGCAGGAATCGTACAGCTCAGCTGGCAATTGTCAAGCAGATGAGCAGACAGTAATCACGCAGCTCAGCAGGCCCTTATCACGTGATTGAGCATGCACTGTTCACGTGGCTGATCACACACCTATCACGTGAAGAATCATGCACTGAACACGTGGCTCTCATGCACTGATCACATGATTGCACATGCACTGATCACGTAATTGTATGCACTGCTCACGTGGCTATCATGCACTGATGACGTGGCTGATCATGCACTGATCACGTAGCTATCTTGTACTGATCACTTGGCTAATCATACACTCATCACGGGACTGATCATGAACTGATCACGGCGCTATCATGCATTGTCTACATGACTCATCATGCACTGATCACGTGGCTGATCATGCACTGATCACGTGACTGATCATGCACTGATCACGTGACTGATCATGCACTGATCACGTGGCTGATCATGCACTGATCACGTGGCTGATCATGCACTGATCACGTGACTGATCATGCACTGATCACGTGACTGATCATGCACTGATCACGTGGCTATCATGCACTGATCACGTGGCTGATCATGCACTGATCACGTGGCTATCATGCACTGTCACGTGACTGATCATGCACTGATCACGTGACTGTCATGCACTGATCACGTGGCTGATCATGCACTGATCACGTGACTGATCATGCACTGATCACGTGACTGATCATGCACTGATCACGTGACTGATCATGCACTGATCACGTGGTTATCATGCACTGATCACTTGGCTGGACATACACTGATCACGTGCCTGGTCATGCACAGATTACATGACTGATCATGCACTGAACACGTGACTGATCATGCACTGATCACATGGCTATCGTGCACTACTCAGGTGGCTGATCATGCAATGATCATGTAGGTACCATTTACCGGTCAGGTCACTGATCATACACCCATCAGGTGACGGATCATGCACTGATCACGTGGCTATCATGCACTGATCACTTGGCTGGACATACACTGATCACGTGGCTGATCATGCGATGATCACGCAGCTACCATGTACTGGTCACATGACTGATCATGCACTGATCACGTGACTGATCATGCAGTGATCACGTGGCTATCATGCACTACTCACGTGGCTGATCATGCAATGATCATGTAGCTACCATGTACAGGTCACGTGAATGATCATACACCCATCAGGTGACTGATCATGCACTGATCACGTGGCTATCATGCACTGATCACGAGACTGATCATGCACTGATCACGTCTATATCATGCACTGATCACATGACTGCCCATGCACTGATCACGTGGATGATCATACACTAAACATGTGACAGATCATGCACTGATCACGTGGCTGATCATGCACTGATACCGTGACTGAGCATGGACTGATCACATGACTATCATGTAGTGATCACGTGACTTAATGGCGCAGATCATGTGACTGATCATGCGCTGATCATGTTTGCTATCATACACTGATCATGTGCCTCTGGAGGCAATAAACAAAGAGCTGAGTAGGCACGAATCAAACAGTCAGCAGGCAATAATCATGGAACTCAGGTGTGAGGAATCATGCTGCTCAGCTGGCAATAATCAAGCAGCTGAGCAGGCAGGAATTACGCAGCACAGCTGACAATTGTCAAGCAGATGACAGGCAGGAATCGTGCAGCTCAGCTGGCAATTGTCAAGCAGATGAGCAGACAGTAATCACGCAGCTCAGCAGGCCCAGATCACGTGACTGAGCATGCACTGTTCACGTGGCTGATCATACACTGCTCACGTAACTGATAATGCACTGATCACGTGGCTATCATGCCTGATCACGTGGCTGATCATACACTGTTCACGTGTCTGACCATGCACTGATCACGTGGCTGATCAAACACTGCTCACGTAACTGATCATGCACTGATCACGTGGCTGATCATACACTGATCAGTTGGCTATCATGCACTTTTTACTTGGCGGATCAAACACTGATCACGTGACTGATAATGCACTGATCATCTGGCTATCGTGCACTCATTAACTGGCTATCGTGCACTGATCACGTGGTTGATCATACACTGATCACGAGACTGATCATGCACTAATCACGTCTATATCATGCACTGATCACGTGATTGCGCATGCACTGATCACGTAATTGTATGCCCTGCTCACGTGGCTATCATGCACTGATGACGTGGCTGATCATAAACTGATCATGTGACTGATCATGCACTGATCACGTAGCTATCTTGCACTGATCACTTGGCTGATCATACACTCATCACGGGACTGATCGTGCACTGATTACGGCGCTATCATGCATTGACTACATGACTCCACATGCACTGATCACGTGGATGATCATGCACTGATCACGTGACTGACCATGCACTGAACACGTGACTGATTATGCACTGATCACGTGGCTGATCATGCACTATTCATGTGGCTGACCATGCAATGATCACGTAACTACCATGTACTGCTCACGTGACTGACCATGCACTGATCACGTGACTGATCATGCACATATCACGTGGCTATCATGCACTGATCACTTGACTGGTCATACTGATCACGTGCCTCATCATGCACTAATCACGTGGCTGATCATGCACTGATCACGTGACTGATCATGCACTGATCACGGGGCTATCATGCACTGATCACGTGGCTATCATGCACAGATTACGTGGCTGATCATGCAATGATCACGTGACTGATCATGCACTGATCACGTGGCTATCATGCACTGATCACTTGGCTGGTCATACTGATCACGTGCCTCATCATGCACTAATCACGTGGCTGATCATGCACTGATCACATGACTGATCATGCACTGATCACGTGGCTATCATGCACTGATCACGTGGCTATCATGCACTGATCACTTGACTGGTCATACTGATCACGTGCCTCATCATGCACTAATCACGTGGCTGATCATGCACTGATCACGTGGCTCTCATGCACTGATCACATGGCTATCATGCACAGATTACGTGGCTGATCATGCAATGATCACGTGACTGATCATGCACTGATCACGTGGCTATCATGCACTGATCACTTGGCTGGTCATACTGATCACCTGCCTCATCATGCACTAATCACGTGGCTGATCATGCACTGATCACATGACTGATCATGCACTAATCACGTGGCTGATCATGCACTGATCACATGAGTGATCATGCACTGATCACGTGGCTATCATGCACTAATCACGTGGCTGATCATGCACTGATCACATGACTGATCATGCACTGATCAGGTGGCTATCATGCACTGATCACGTGGCTGATCATGCACTGATCACATGACTGATCATGCACTGATCACGTGGCTATCATGCACTAATCACGTGGCTGATCATGCACTGATCACATGACTGATCATGCACTGATCACGTGGCTATCATGCACTGATCACGTGGCTATCATGCACTGATCACTTGGCTGGTCATACTGATCACGTGCGTCATCATGCACTAATCACGTGGCTGATCATGCACTGATCACATGACTGATCATGCACTGATCACGTGGCTATCATGCACTGATAACGTGGCTATCATGCACTGATCACGTGGCTGGTCATGCAATGATTACGTAGCTACCATGTACTGGTCACGTGACTGATCATACACTGATCACGTAATTGATCATGCACTGAACACGTGAATAATCATGCACTGATCACGTGACTGATCATGCACTGATCACGTGGCTATAATGCACTGCTAACTTGGCTGATCATGCAATGTTCACCCAGCTACCATGTACTGGTCACGGGACTGATCATGCACTGATGACGTAATTGATCATGCACTGATCATGTGGCTGATCATGCACTGATCACGTGACTGATCGTGCACTGTTCACGTGGCTGATCATGCCCTGATCACGTGGCTCTCATGCACTAATCACATGGCTGGTCATACACTGATCATATAGCTACCATGTACTGGTCACGTGAATGATCATACACCCATCAGGTGACTGATCATGCACTGATCACGTGGCTATATTGCATTGTTAACGTGGCTGATCATACACTGATCACCTGCCTGTCATGCACAGATCAGGTGACTAATCATGAACTGATTACTTAGCTATCATGTACTGATCACCTGGCTGATCATGCACATGATCATGTGGCTATCATGCAATGATCACGTGGCTATCATGCACTGATCACGTGGCTGATCATTCACTGATACCATGACTGAGCATGGACTGATCACATAACTATCATGTAGTGATCACGTGACTTAATGGCGCTGATCATGTGACTGATCATGCGCTGATCATGTTTGCTTTCATACACTGATCCTGTGCCTCTGGAGAAAATAAACAAAGAGCTGAGTAGGCACGAATCAAACAGTCAGCAGGCAAAAATCATGGAACTCAGCTGTGAGGAATCATGCTGCTCAGCTGGCAATAATCAAGCAGCTGAGCAGGCAGGAATTACACAGCACAGCTGGCAATTGTCAAGCAGATGACAGGCAGGAATCATGCAGCTCAACTGGGAATTGTCAAGCAGATGAGCAGACAGTAATCACGCAGCTCAGCAGGCCCTGATCACGTGACTGAGCATGCACTGTTCACGTGGCTGATCATACACTGATCACGTGATTGATCATGCACTGATCACTTGGATATCATGCACTGATCACGTGGCTGATCATACACTGTTCACGTGTCTGACCATGCACTGATCACGGGGCTGATCATACACTGCTCACGTAACTGATCATGCACTGATCACGTGGCTATCATGCACTGATAACGTGACTGACCATGCACTGATCACATGACTGATTATGCACTGATCACGTCGCTGATCATGCACTGATCACGTGGCTATCATGCACTACTCAAGTGGCTGATCATGCAATTATCATGTAGCTACCATGAACTGGTCACGTGACTGATCATGCACTGATCACGTAATTGATCATGCACTGGTCATGTGGCTGATCATGCACTGATCACGTGACTGATCATGCACTGATTACGTGACTGATCAGGCACTGATCACGTGGCTATCATGCCCTGTTCACTTGGCTGGTCATACTGAACACGTGCCTCGTCATGCACTGATCAGGTGGCTGATCATTCACTGATCACGTGACTGATCATGCACTGATCACGTGGCTATCATGCACAGATCACGTGGCTGATCATGCAATGATCACGTACCTACCATGTACTGGTCACGTGACTGATCATGCACTGATCACGTGACTGATCATGCACTGATCACGTGACTGATCATGCACTGTTCACGAGACTCATCATGCACTGATCACGTGGATATCATGCACTGATCACGTGTTTGATCATAGGCTGTTCACGTGTCTGACCATGCACTGCTCACGTGGCTGATGATACACTGTTCACGTAACTGATCATGCACTGATCACGTGGATATCATGCACTGATCACGTGGCTGAACATGCACTGATCACGTGGCTGATCATGCCCTGATCACGTGGCTATCATGCACTTATCACATGGCTGGTCATATACTGATCATATAGCTACCATGTACCGGTCACGTGAATGATCATACACCCATCAGGTGACTGATCATGCACTGATCACGTGGCTATCATGCACTGTTGACGTGACTGCGCATGCACTAATGACGTGGCTGTTCGGGCACTGATCACGTGTTTATCAGGCAGTGATCAGTGACTGACAGGCACTGATCAGGGGACTGTGCACACACTGATCAGGTGGCTGATCAGAAACTGACCACCTGACTGAGCATGCAGTGATCACGTGGCTGGTCGTTCACTGATCACGTGTTTATCATCCGGTGATCACTTGACTGAGAGGCGCTGATCACGTGACTGTGCCGTCAGTGATCACGTGGCTGAGCAGGCACTGATATCGTGACTGAGCATGCACTGATCATGTGCCGGGAGCCGGGGAGGCATTCCACTGTGGACAAAGGTCATGAGGAAGGAGGCTCGGCATACGCAAATGCGGGATCGAGCCTCAGGAGTCCACCCGGATATTCTCGAGCATCTCCCCCCAAAAAACCGGAGTCTGCCTACTGTATTACTTTGTGCTCTCACCTCTGATTTCACTGGGGGCTGTCCCCCACCACCATCTCGCTCTCTCTGTCAAAGAGTTAACTTACAGCTCCAATTCATAAAGTTCCTTGTCATTCTTCCCTTTAACTTCCAGCTGAGTCTCCATCTGGAGCGCGGAACCCACCACACTTACTAATTATGCCTGGGCTGCTAAGACCCACTCGAGAAGGTGTCTAGGGTGAGGCACCTTTCGCTATTCGAGAGGGCACCTGCGGCCTACGTAAGTGGTGCAAACTTCTTGTCTTGAAGTTTGATTGGTCTTCCGCGTAAACCAAGCTACTCAGTCTCTTTCTCCACCGAATTTTCCTACTGAGCTCTCCTCATACTATCATTCTTGACATCTCTGATTAGCATATAAATAGTCGCCTAGGCCATCTCTCCTTCGAATACCCTGGATCAGTTGGGGCTGGTCCCCGGCAGGTGGCGACCGAACAGGGACCTCAGGAGGCAATACTCAAAGAGCTGAGCAGACACGAACCACGCAATCAGCAGGCAATAAGCATGGAGCTCAGCAGTGACGAATCATGCTGCTCAGCTGGCAATTGTCATGCAGATGAGCCGACAGGAATCACGCAGCTCAGCTGGCAATTGTCATGCAGATGAGCCGGCAGGAATCACGCAGCTCAGCTGGCAATTGTCATGCAGATGAGCCGGCAGGAATCACGCAGCTCAGCAGACCCTGATCACGTGACTCTGCCGGCACTGATCACGTGGCTGATCAAGTACAGATCACGTGACTGAGCATGCACTGATCACGTGGCTATCATGCACTGATGACGTGACTGCGCATGCACTGATGACGTGGCTGATCGGGCACTGATCACATGGCTCATCATGCACTGATCACGTGTTTATCAGGCAATGATCAGTGACTGACAGGCGCTGATCATGGGACTGTGCATGCACTGATCACGTGGCTATCATGCACTGCTGACGTGACTGCGCATGCACTGATGACGTGGCTGTTCGGGCACTGATCACCTGTTTATCAGGTAGTGATCAGTGACTGACAGGCGCTGATCAGGGGACAGTGCACGCACTGATCAGGTGGCTGATCAGGAACTGACCACCTGACTGTGCATGCAGTGATCACGTGGCTGGTCGTTCACTGATCACGTGTTTATCATCCGGTGATCACGTGACTGAGAGGCGCTGATCACGTGACTATGCCGTCAGTGATCACGTGGATGAGCAGGCACTGATATCGTGACTGAGCATGCACTGATCATGTGGCTATAATGCACTGTTCACGTGGCTGATCGTACACTGGTCACCTGCCTGGTCATGCACAGATCAGCTGACTAATCATGAACTGATCACGTAGCAATCATTCACTGATCACCTGGCTGATCATGCACTGATCACGTGGATATCATGCAATGATCACGTGGCTATCATGCACTGATCACGTGGCTGATCATGCACTGATACCGAGAATGAGCATGGACTGATCACATGACTATCATGTAGTGATCACGTGACTTAATGGTGCTGACCATGTGACTGATCAGGCACTGATCACGTGACTGATCATGCAGTGATCACGTGGCTATCATGCATTACTCATGTGACTGATCATGCAATGATCATGTAGCTACCATGTACAGGACACGTGAATGACCATACACCCATCAGGTGACTGATCATGCACTGATCACGTGGCTATCATGCACTGACCACGAGACTGATCATGCACTGATCACGTCTATATCATGCACTGATCACATGACTGCCCATGCACTGATCACGTGGATGATCATACACTAATCATGTGACAGATCATGCACTGATCACGTGGCTGATCATGCACTGATACCATGACTGAGCATGGACTGATCACATGACTATCATGTAGTGATCACGTGACTTAATGGCGCTGATCATGTGACAGATCATGCGCTGATCATGTTTGCTATCATACACTGATCATGTGCCTCTGGAAGCAATAAACAAAGAGCTGAGTAGGCACGAATCAAACAGTCAGCAGGCAATAATCATGGAACTCAGGTGTGAGGAATCATGCTGCTCAGCTGGCAATAATCAAGCAGCTGAGCAGGCACGAATTATGCAGCACAGCTGGCAATTGTCAAGCAGATGACAGGCAGGAATCGTGCAGCTCAGCTGGCAATTGTCAAGCAGATGAGCAGACAGTAATCACGCAGCTCAGCAGGCCCTGATCACGTGACTGAGCATGCACTGTTCACGTGGCTGATCATACACTGATCACGTGATTGATCATGCACTGATCACTTGGATATCATGCACTGATCACGTGGCTGATCATACACTATTCACGTGTCTGACCATGCACTGAACACGTGAATAATCATGCACTGATCACGTGACTGATCATGCACTGATCACGTGGCTATCATGCACTGCTAACTTGGCTGATCATGCAATGATCACGCAGCTACCATGTACTGGTCTCGTGACTGATCATGCTCAGATCACGTGACTAATCATGCACTGATCACGTGGCTGATCATGCACTGATCACGTGGCTGATCATGCACTGATCGCGTGGCTATCATGCACTTATCACATTGCTGGACATACATTGATCATATAGCTACCATGTACCGGTCACGTGAATGATCATACACCCATCAGGTGACTGATCATGCACTGATCACGTGGCTATCATGCACTTATCACATTGCTGGACATACATTGATCATATAGCTACCATGTACTGGTCACGTGAATGATCATACACCCATCAGGTGACTGATCATGCACTGATCACGTGGCTATCATGCACTGACCACGAGACTGAAAATGCACTGATCACGACTAATCATGCACTGATCACATGACTGCCCATGCACTGATCATGTGGATGATCATACACTAATCATGTGACAGATCATGCACTGATCACGTGGCTGATCATGCAATGATCACGCAGCTACCATGTACTGGTCACATGACTGATCATGCAGTGATCACGTAATTAATCATGCACTGATCACCTGGCTTATCATGCATTGATCATGTGACTGGTCATGTGCTGATCATGTTTGGTGTCATACACTGATCATGTGCCTCTGGAGGCAATGAACAAAGAGCTGAGCAGGCAGGAATCAGTCACCAGGCAATAATCATGGAACTAAGCTCTGAGAAATCATGCTGCTCAGCTGGCAATAATCAAGTAGATGAGCAGGCAGGAATTACGCAGCACAGCTGGCAATGGTCAAGGAGATGACAGGCAGGAATCGTGCAGCTCAGCTGGCAATTGTCAAGCAGATGAGCAGACAGAAATCACGCAGCTCAGCAGGCCCTAATCACGTGACTGAGCATGCACTGTTCACGTGGCTGATCACACACTGATCACGTGACTGATCATGCACTGATCACGTGGCTATCATGCACTGATCACGCGTTTATCAGGCAATGATCAGTGACTGACATGCGCTGATCATGGGACTGTGCATGCACTGATCACGTGGCTATCATGCACTGATGACGTGACTGCGCATGCACTGATGACGTGGCTCTTCATGCACTGATCACGTGTTTATCAGGTAGTGATCAGTGACTGACAGGCGCTGATCAGGGGACTGTGCACGCACTGATCAGGTGGCTGATCAGGAACTGACCACCTGACTGTGCATGCAGTGATCACGTGGCTGGTCATTCACTGATCACGTGTTTATCATCCGCTGATCACGTGACTGAGCAGGCGCTGATCACGTGACTGTGCCGTCAGTGATCACGTGGGTGATCAGGCACTGATTTCGTGACTGAGCATGCACTGATCATGTGCCGGGAGCCGGGGAGGCATTCCGCTCTGGACAAAGGTCATGAGGAAGTAGGCTCGGCATACGCAAATGCGGGATCGAGCCTCAGGAGTCCACCCGGATATTCTCGAGCATCTCCCCCCCCAAAAACCAGAGTCTGCCTACTGTATTGCTTTCTGCTCTCACCTCTGATTTCACTGGGGCTGTCCCCCACCACCATCTTGCTCTCTCTGTCAAAGAGTTAACTTACAGCTCCAATTCATAAAGTTCCTTGTCATTCTTCCCTTTAACTTCCAGCTGAGTCTCCATCTGGAGCGCGGAACCCACCACGCTTACTAATTATGCCTGGGCTGCTAAGACCCACTCGAGAAGGTGTCTAGGGTGAGGCACCTTTCGCTATTCGAGAGGGCGCCTGCGGCCTACGTAAGTGGTGCAAACTTCTTGTCTTGAAGTTTGATTGGTCTTCCGCGTAAACCAAGCTGCTCAGTCTCTTTTCTCCACCGAATTTTCCTACTGAGCTCTCCTCATACTATTATTCTTGACATCTCTGATTAGCATATAAATAGTCGCCTAGGCCATCTCTCCTTCGAATACCCTGGATCAGTTGGGGCTGGTCCCCGGCAGGTGGCGACCGAACAGGGACCTCAGGAGGCAATACTCAAAGAGCTGAGCAGACACGAACCACGCAATCAGCAGGCAATAAGCATGGAGCTCAGCAGTGACGAATCATGCTGCTCAACTGGCAATAATCAAGCACGTGACCAGGCAGGAATCACGCAGCCCAGCTGGCAATTGTCAAGCAGATGAGCCGACAGGAATCACGCAGCCCAGCTGGCAATTGTCATGCAGATGAGCTGGCAGGAATCACGCAGCTCAGCAGGCCCTGATCACGTGACTCTGCAGGCACTGATCACGTGGCTGATCAAGTCCAGATCACGTGACTGAGCATGCACTGATCACGTGGCTATCATGCACTGTTCACGTGGCTGATCATGCACTGATCACCTGCATGGTCATGCACAGATCAGCTGACTAATCATGAACTGATCACGTGGCAATCATTCACTGATCACGTGGCTGATCATGCACTGATCACGTGGCTATCATGCACTGATCACGTGGCTATCATGCACTGATCACGTGGCTGATCATGCACTGATCACGTGACTGATCATGGACTGATCACATGACTATCATGTAGTGATCACGTGACTTAATGGTGCTGATCATGTGACTGATCATGCACTGATCACGTGACTGATCATGCAGTGATCACGTGGCTGTCATGCACTACTCATGTGGCTGATCATGCAATGATCATGTAGCTACCATGTACAGGACACGTGAATGACCATACACCCATCAGGTGACTGATCATGCACTGATCACGTGGCTATCATGCACTGACCACGAGACTGATCATGCACTGATCACGTCTATATCATGCACTGATCACATGACTGCCCATGCACTGATCACGTGGATGATCATACACTAATCATGTGACAGATCATGCACTGATCACGTGGCTGATCATGCACTGATACCGTGACTGAGCATGGACTGATCACATGACTATCATGTAGTGATCACGTGACTTAATGGCGCTGATCATGTGACTGATCATGCGCTGATCATGTTTGCTATCATACACTGATCATGTGCCTCTGGAGGCAATAAACAAAGAGCTGAGTAGGCACGAATCAAACAGTCAGCAGGCAATAATCATGGAACTCAGGTGTGAGGAATCATGCTGCTCAGCTGGCAATAATCAAGCAGCTGAGCAGGCACGAATTACGCAGCACAGCTGGCAATTGTCAAGCAGATGACAGGCAGGAATCGTGCAGCTCAGCTGGCAATTGTCAAGCAGATGAGCAGACAGTAATCACGCAGCTCAGCAGGCCCTGATCACGTGACTGAGCATGCACTGTTCACGTGGCTGATCATAAACTGATCACGTGATTGATCATGCACTGATCACTTGGATATCATGCACTGATCACGTGGCTGATCATACACTGATCACGTGTCTGACCATGCACTGATCACGTGGCTGATCATGCACTGATCACGTGACTGATCATGCACTGATCACGTGGCTATCATGCACTGATCACGTGGCTGATCATGCAATGATCACGCAGCTATCATGCACTGGTCACGTGACTGATCATGCTCAGATCACGTGACTAATCATGCACTGATCACGTGGCTGATCATGCACTGATCACGTGGCTGATCATGCACTGATCACGTGGCTATCATGCACTGATCACATTGCTGGACATACATTGATCATATAGCTACCATGTACCAGTCACGTGAATGATCATACACTCATCAGGTGACTGATCATGCACTGATCACGTGGCTATCATGCACTTATCACATTGCTGGACATACATTGATCATATAGCTACCATGTACTGGTCACGTGAATGATCATACACTGATCAGGTGACTGATCATGCACTGATTACGTGGCTATCATGCACTGACCGCGTGACTGAAAATGCACTGATCACGACTAATCATGCACTGATCACGTGACTGCCCATGCACTGATCACGTGGATGATCATACACTAATCATGTGACAGATCATGCACTGATCACGTGGCTGATCATGCAATGATCACGCAGCTACCATGTACTGGTCACATGACTGATCATGCAGTGATCACATAATTGATCATGCACTGATCACCTGGCTTATCATGCATTGATCATGTGACTGGTCATGTGCTGATCATGTTTGGTGTCATACACTGATCATGTGCCTCTGGAGGCAATGAACAAAGAGCTGAGCAGGCAGGAATCAGTCAGCAGGCAATAATCATGGAACTCAGCTCTGAGAAATCATGCTGCTCAGCTGGCAATAATCAAGCAGATGAGCATGCAGGAATTACGCAGCACAGGTGGCAATGGTCAAGCAGATGACAGGCAGGAATCGTGCAGCTCAGCTGGCAATTGTCAAGCAGATGAGCAGACAGTAATCACGCAGCTCAGCAGGCCCTGATCACGTGACTGAGCATGCACTGATCACGTGGCTGATCACACAACTATCACGTGACTGATCATGCACTGATCACGTGGCTATCATGCACTGATCACGTGTTTATCAGGCAATGATCAGTGACTGACAGGCGCTGATCATGGGACTGTGCATGCACTGATCACGTGGCTATCATGCACTGATGACGTGACTGCGCATGCACTGATGACGTGGCTGTTCGTGCACTGATCACGTGTTTATCAGGTAGTGATCAGTGACTGACAGGCGCTGATCAGGGGACAGTGCACGCACTGATCAGGTGGCTGATCAGGAACTGACCACCTGACTGTGCATGCAGTGATCACGTGGCTGGTCATTCACTGATCACGTGTTTATCATCAGGTGATCACTTGACTGAGAGGCGCTGATCACGTGACTGTGCCGTCAGTGATCACGTGGCTGAGCAGGCACTGATATCGTGACTGAGCATGCACTGATCATGTGCCGGGAGCCGGGGAGGCATTCCACTCTGGACAAAGGTCATGAGGAAGGAGGCTCAGCATACGCAAATGCGGGATCGAGCCTCAGGAATCCACCCGGATATTCTCGAGCATCTCCCCCCCCAAAAAACCAGAGTCTGCCTACTGTATTGCTTTGTGCTCTCACCTCTGATTTCACTGGGGGCTGTCCGCCACCACCATCTCGCTCTCTCTGTCAAAGAGTTAACTTACAGCTCCAATTCATAAAGTTCCTTGTCATTCTTCCCTTTAACTTCCAGCTGAGTCTCCATCTGGAGCGCGGAACCCACCACGCTTACTAATTATGCCTGGGCTGCTAAGACCCACTCGAGAAGGTGTCTAGGGTGAGGCACCTTTCGCTATTCGAGAGGGGGCCTGCGGCCTACGTAAGTGGTGCAAACTTCTTGTCTTGAAGTTTGATTGGTCTTCCGCGTAAACCAAGCTGCTCAGTCTCTTTTCTCCACCGAATTTTCCCACTGAGCTCTCCTCATACTATTATTCTTGACATCTCTGATTAGCATATAAATAGTCGCCTAGGCCATCTCTCCTTCGAATACCCTGGATCAGTTGGGGCTGGTCCCCGGCAGGTGGCAACCGAACAGGGACCTCAGGAGGCAATACTCAAAGAGCTGAGCAGACACGAACCACGCAATCAGCAGGCAATAAGCATGGAGCTCAGCAGTGACGAATCATGCTGCTCAACTGGCAATAATCAAGCAAGTGACCAGGCAGGAATCACGCAGCTCAGCTGGCAATTGTCAAGCAGATGAGCCGAGAGGAATCACGCAGCTCAGCTGGCAATTGTCATGCAGATGAGCCGGCAGGAATCACGCAGCTCAGCAGGCCCTGATCACGTGACTCTGCATGCACTGATCACGTGGCTGATCAAGTCCAGATCACGTGACTGAGCATGCACTGATCACGTGGCTATCATGCACTGATCACGTGGCTGATCATACACTGATCACCTGCATGGTCATGCACAGATCAGCTGACTAATCATGAACTGATCACGTGGCTATCATTCACTGATCACCTGGCTGATCATGCACTGATCACGTGGATATCATGCACTGATCACGTGGCTGATCATGCACTGATCACGTGGCTGATCATGCACTGATACCGAGAATGAGCATGGACTGATCACATGACTATCATGTAGTGATCACGTGACTTAATGGTGCTGACCATGTGACTGATCATGCACTGATCACGTGACTGATCATGCAGTGATCACGTGGCTATCATGCATTACTCATGTGGCTGATCATGCAATGATCATGTAGCTACCATGTACAGGACACGTGAATGATCATACACCCATCAGGTGACTGATCATGCACTGATCACGTGGCTATCATGCACTGACCACGAGACTGATCATGCACTGATCACGTCTATATCATGCACTGATCACATGACTGCCCATGCACTGATCACGTGGATGATCATACACTAATCATGTGACAGATCATGCACTGATCACGTGGCTGATCATGCACTGATACCATGACTGAGCATGGACTGATCACATGACTATCATGTAGTGATCACGTGACTTAATGGCGCTGATCATGTGACTGATCATGCGCTGATCATGTTTGCTATCATACACTGATCATGTGCCTCTGGAAGCAATAAACAAAGAGCTGAGTAGGCACGAATCAAACAGTCAGCAGGCAATAATCATGGAACTCAGGCGTGAGGAATCATGCTGCTCAGCTGGCAATAATCAAGCAGCTGAGCAGGCACGAATTATGCAGCACAGCTGGCAATTGTCAAGCAGATGACAGGCAGGAATCGTGCAGCTCAGCTGGCAATTGTCAAGCAGATGAGCAGACAGTAATCACGCAGCTCAGCAGGCCCTGATCACGTGACTGAGCATGCACTGTTCACGTGGCTGATCATACACTGATCACGTGATTGATCATGCACTGATCACTTGGATATCATGCACTGATCACGTGGCTGATCATACACTGTTCACGTGTCTGACCATGCACTGAACACGTGAATAATCATGCACTGATCACGTGACTGATCATGCACTGATCACGTGGCTATCATGCACTGCTAACTTGGCTGATCATGCAATGATCACGTGGCTACCATGTACTGGTCACGTGACTGATCATGCACTGATCACGTGACTAATCATGCACTGATCACGTGGTTGATCATGCACTGATCACGTGGCTGATCATGCACTGATCACGTGGCTATCATGCACTGATCACGTGGCTGATCATACACTGATCATATAGCTACCATGCACTGATCACGTGGCTGATCATGCACTGCTCACGTAACTGATCATGCACTGATCACGTGGCTATCATGCATTGATCACGTGTCTGATCATGCACTGATCACGTGTCTGATCATGCACTGATCACGTGGCTGATCATGCACTGATCACGTAACTGATCATGCACTGATCACGTGGTTATCATGCACTGCTCACGTGGCTCTTCATGCACTGATCACGTACTGATCATGCACTGATCACGTGGCTGATCATGCAATGATCACGTGGCTACCATGTACTGGTCCCGTGAGTGACCATGCACTGATCACGTAATTGATCATGCACTGATCACGTGGCAGATCATGCACTGAACACGTGACTGATCATGCACTGATCACGTGAGTGATCATGCACTGATCACCTGGCTTATCATGCATTGATCATGTGACTGATCATGTGCTGATCATGTTTGGTGTCATACACTGATCATGTGCATCTGGAGGCAATGAACAAAGAGCTGAGTAGGCACGAATCAGTCAGCAGGCTATAATCATGGAACTCAGCTTTGATAAATCATGCTGCTCAGCTGGCAATAATCAACTTGATGAGCAGGCAGGAATTATGCAGCACAGGTGGCAATTGTCAAGGAGATGACAGGCAGGAATCGTGCAGCCCAGCTGGCAATTGTCAAGCAGATGAGCAGACAGTAATCACGCAGCTCAGCAGGCCCTTATCACGTGATTGAGCATGCACTGTTCACGTGGCTGATCACACACCTATCACGTGAAGAATCATGCACTGAACACGTGGCTCTCATGCACTGATCACATGATTGCACATGCACTGATCACGTAACTGTATGCACTGCTCACGTGGCTATCATGCACTGATGACGTGGCTGATCATGCACTGATCACGTAGCTATCTTGTACTGATCACTTGGCTAATCATACACTCATCACGGGACTGATCATGCACTGATCACGGCGCTATCATGCATTGATCACATGACTCCACATGCACTGATCACGTGGCTGATCATGCACTGATCACGTGACTGACCATGCACTTATCACATGACTGATCATCCACTGATCACGTGGCTGATCATGCACTGATCACGTGGCTGATCATACACTGATCACGTGACTGATCATGCACTGATCACGTGACTGATCATCCACTGATCACGTGGCTATCATGCACTGCTCACGCGACTGTTCATGCAATGATCACGTAGCTATCATGCACTCGTCACGTGAATGATCATGCACTGATCACGTAACTGATCATGCACTGATCACGTGGCTGATCATGCACTGAACACGTGAATGACCATGCACTGATCACGTGACTGATCATGCACTGATCACGTGACTGATCATGCACTGATCACGTGGCTATCATGCACTGATCACTTGGCTGGACATACACTGATCACGTGCCTGATCATGCACAGATTACATGACTGATCATGCACTGAACACGTGACTGATCATGCACTGATCAAGTGGCTATCATGCACTGATCACGTGGCTGATCATGCACTGATCATGTAGGTACCATTTACCGGTCAGGTCACTGATCATACACCCATCAGGTGACTGATCATGCACTGATCACGTGGCTGATCATGCACTGATCACTTGGCTGGTCATACACTGATCACGTGGCTGATCATGCGATGATCACGCAGCTACCATGTACTGGTCACATGACTGATCATGCACTGATCACGTGACTGATCATGCACTGATCACGTGGCTATCATGCACTACTCACGTGGCTGATCATGCAATGATCATGTAGCTACCATGTACAGGTCACGTGAATGATCATACACCCATCAGGTGACTCATCATGCACTGATCACGTGGCTATCATGCACTGATCACGAGACTGATCATGCACTGATCACGTCTATATCATGCACTGATCACATGACTGCCCATGCTCTGATCACGTGGATGATCATACACTAAACATGTGACAGATCATGCACTGATCACGTGGCTGATCATGCACTGATACCGTGACTGAGCATGGACTGATCACATGACTATCATGTAGTGATCACGTGACTTAATGGCGCTGATCATGTGACTGATCATGCGCTGATCATGTTTGCTATCATACACTGATCATGTGCCTCTGGAGGCAATAAACAAAGAGCTGAGTAGGCACGAATCAAACAGTCAGCAGGCAATAATCATGGAACTCAGGTGTGAGGAATCATGCTGCTCAGCTGGCAATAATCAAGCAGCTGAGCAGGCAGGAATTACGCAGTACAGCTGACAATTGTCAAGCAGATGACAGGCAGGAATCGTGCAGCTCAGCTGGCAATTGTCAAGCAGATGAGCAGACAGTAATCACGCAGCTCAGCAGGCCCAGATCACGTGACTGAGCATGCACTGTTCACGTGGCTGATCATACACTGATCACGTAACTGATCATGCACTGATCACGTGGCTATCATGCACTGATCACGTGGCTGATCATACACTGTTCACGTGTCTGACCATGCACTGATCACGTGGCTGATCATACACTGCTCACGTAACTGATCATGCACTGATCACGTGGCTGATCATGCACTGATCACGTGGCTGATCATGCACTGTTCACGTGGCTGATCATGCACTGATCACGTGACTGATCATGCACTGATCACTGGCTATCATGCACTGATCACGTGGCTATCATGCACTGATCACGTGGTGATCATGCACTGATCACGTGACTGATCATGCACTGATCACGTCTTATCATGCACTGATCACGTGACTGATCATGCACTGATCACGTGGATGATCATGCACTGATCACGTGACTGATCATGCACTGATCACGTGGCTATCATGCACTGATCACGTGGCTGATCATGCACTGATCACGTGGCTATCATGCACTGATCACGTGACTGATCATGCACTGATCACGTAATTGATCATGCACTGATCACGTGACTGATCATGCACTGATCACGTGACTGATCATGCACTGATCACGTGGCTATCATGCACTGATCACGTGGCTGATCATGCACTGATCACGTAGCTATCATGCACTGATCACGTGACTGATCATGCACTGATCACGTGGCTGATCATGCACTGATCACGTGGCTGATCATGCACTGATCACGTGACTGATCATGCACTGATCACGTGGCTGATCATGCACTGATCACGTGGCTGATCATGCACTGATCACGTGGCTGATCATGCATGATCACGCAGCTACCATGTACTGGTCACATGACTGATCATGCACTGATCACGTGACTGATCATGCACTGATCACGTGGCTATCATGCACTACTCACGTGGCTGATCATGCAATGATCATGTAGCTACCATGTACAGGTCACGTGAATGATCATACACCCATCAGGTGACTGATCATGCACTGATCACGTGGCTATCATGCACTGATCACGTGACTGATCATGCACTGATCACGTCTATATCATGCACTGATCACATGACTGCCCATGCACTGATCACGTGGATGATCATACACTAAACATGTGACAGATCATGCACTGATCACGTGGCTGATCATGCACTGATACCGTGACTGAGCATGGACTGATCACATGACTATCATGTAGTGATCACGTGACTTAATGGCGCTGATCATGTGACTGATCATGCGCTGATCATGTTTGCTATCATACACTGATCATGTGCCTCTGGAGGCAATAAACAAAGAGCTGAGTAGGCACGAATCAAACAGTCAGCAGGCAATAATCATGGAACTCAGGTGTGAGGAATCATGCTGCTCAGCTGGCAATAATCAAGCAGCTGAGCAGGCAGGAATTACGCAGCACAGCTGACAATTGTCAAGCAGATGACAGGCAGGAATCGTGCAGCTCAGCTGGCAATTGTCAAGCAGATGAGCAGACAGTAATCACGCAGCTCAGCAGGCCCAGATCACGTGACTGAGCATGCACTGTTCACGTGGCTGATCATACACTGATCACGTAACTGATCATGCACTGATCACGTGGCTATCATGCCTGATCACGTGGCTGATCATACACTGTTCACGTGTTTGACCATGCACTGATCACGTGGCTGATCAAACACTGCTCACGTAACTGATCATGCACTGATCACGTGGCTGATCATGCACTGATCACGTGGCTGATCATGCACTGATCACGTGGCTGATCATGCACTGATCACGTGACTGATCATGCACTGATCACTGGCTATCATGCACTGATCACTGGCTATCATGCACTGATCACGTGGCTGATCATGCACTGATCACGTGACTGATCATGCACTGATCACGTCTATATCATGCACTGATCACGTGACTGATCATGCACTGATCACGTGGATGATCATGCACTGATCACGTGACTGATCATGCACTGATCACGTGGCTATCATGCACTGATCACGTGGCTGATCATGCAATGATCACGTAGCTACCATGTACTGGTCACGTGACTGATCATGCACTGATCACGTAATTGATCATGCACTGATCACGTGACTGATCATGCACTGATCACGTGACTGATCATGCACTGATCACGTGGCTATCATGCACTGATCACGTGGCTGATCATGCACTGATCACGTGGCTATCATGCACTGATCACGTGACTGATCATGCACTGATCACGTGACTGATCATGCACTGATCACGTGGCTGATCATGCACTGATCACGTGACTGATCATGCACTGATCACGTAACTGATCATGCACTGATCACGTAACTGATCATGCACTGATCACGTGGCTGATCATGCACTGATCACGTGGCTGATCATGCACTGATCATGTGGCTGATTACTGATCATGCACTGATCACGTGACTGATCATGCACTGATCACGTGACTGATCATGCACTGATCACGTGCCTGATCATGCACTGATCACGTGACTGATCATGCACTGATCACATGGCTATCATGAACTGATCACGTGGCTGATCATGCACTGATCACGTGGCTGATCATGCACTGATACCGTGACTGAGCATGGACTGATCACATGACTATCATGTAGTGATCACGTGACTTAATGGCTCTGATCATGTGACTGATCATGCACTGATAATGTTTGCTATCATACACTGATCATGTGCCTCTGGAGGCAATAAACAAAGAGCTGAGTAGGCACGAATCAAACAGTCAGCAGGCAATAATCATGGAACTCAGCTGTGAGGAATCATGCTGCTCAGCTGGCAATAATCAAGCAGCTAGCAGGCAGGAATTACGCAGCACAGCTGTCAATTGTCAAGCAGATGACAGGCAGGAATCGTGCAGCTCAGCTGGCAATTGTCAAGCAGATGAGCAGACAGTAATCACGCAGCTCAGCAGGCCCTGATCACGTGACTGAGCAGGCACTGTTCACGTGGCTGATCATACACTGATCACGTGATGATCATGCACTGATCACTTGGATATCATGCACTGATCACGTGGCTGATCATACACTGTTCACGTGTCTGACCATGCACTGATCACGTGGCTGATCATACAGTGCTCAGGTAACTGATCATGCACTGATCACGTGGCTATCATGCACTGATCACGTGGCTGAACATGCACTGTTCACGTGGCTGATCACACACCTGTCACGTGACATATCATGCACTAATCACGTGGCACTCATGCACTGATCACGTGGCTGATCATACTCTGCTCACGTAACTGATCATGCACACATCACGTGGCTATCATGCACTGCTCACGTGGCTCGTCATGGAATGATCACGTAGCTACCATATACTGGTCACGTGACTGATCATGCACAGATCACGTAAATGATCATGCACTGTTCACGTGACTGATCATGTACTGATCACGTGACTGATCATGCACTGATCACGTGGCTATCATGCACTGCTCACGTGGCTGATCATGCAACGATCACGTAGCAACCATGTACTGGTCACGTGACTGATCATGCACTGATCACGTAATTGATCATGCACTGATCACGTGGCTCATCATGCACTGATCACGTGGCTGATCACACATGTATCACGTGACTGATCATGCACTGATCACGTGGCTATCATGCACTGATCACGTGGCTATCATGCACTGATCACGTGGATATCATGCCCTGATCACGTGGCTGATCACACACGTATCACATGACTGATCATGCACTGATCACGTGGCTATCATGCACTGATCACGTGGCTATCATGCACTGATCACGTGGCTGATCATGCAATGATCACGTAGCTACCATGTACTGGTCACGTGACTGATCATGCACTGATCACGTAATTGATCATGCACTGATCACGTGGCTGATCATGCACTGATCACGTGACTGATCATGCACTGATCACGTGACTGATCATGCACTGATCACGTGGCTATCATGCACTGATCACGTGGCTGATCATGCACTGATCACGTAGCTATCATGCACTGATCACGTGACTGATCATGCACTGATCACGTAATTGATCATGCACTGATCACGTGGCTGATCATGCACTGATCACGTGGCTGATCATGCACTGATCACGTGGCTATCATGCACTGATCACGTGGCTGATCATGCACTGATCACGTGCTGATCATGCACTGATCACATGACTGATCATGCACTGATCACGTGACTGATCATGCACTGATCACGTGGCTATCATGCACTGATCACGTGGCTGATCATGCACTGATCATGTAGCTACCATGTACTCGTCAGTGACTGATCATGCACTGATCACGTGACTGATCATGCACTGATCACGTGGCTATCATGCACTGATCACGTGGCTGATCATGCACTGATCACGTGACTGATCATGCACTGATCACGTGACTGATCATGCACTGATCACGTGGCTATCATGCACTGATCACGTGGCTGATCATGCACTGATCACGTGGCTGATCATGCACTGATCACGTGACTGATCATGCACTGATCACGTGACTGATCATGCACTGATCACGTGGCTATCATGCACTACTCACGTGGCTGATCATGAAATGATCATGTAGCTACCATGTACAGGTCACGTGAATGATCATACACCCATCAGGTGACTGATCATGCACTGATCACGTGGCTATCATGCACTGATCACGTGACTGATCATGCACTGATCACGTCTATATCATGCACTGATCACATGACTGCCCATGCACTGATCACGTGGATGATCATACACTAATCATGTGACAGATCATGCACTGATCACGTGGCTGATCATGCACTGATACCGTGACTGAGCATGGACTGATCACATGACTATCATGTAGTGATCACGTGACTTAATGGCGCTGATCATGTGACTGATCATGCGCTGATCATGTTTGCTATCATACACTGATCATGTGCCGCTGGAGGCAATAAACAAAGAGCTGAGTAGGCACGAATCAAACAGTCAGCAGGCAATAATCATGGAACTCAGCTGTGAGGAATCATGCTGCTCAGCTGGCAATAATCAAGCAGCTGAGCAGGCAGGAATTACGCAGCACAGCTGACAATTGTCAAGCAGATGACAGGCAGGAATCGTGCAGCTCAGCTGGCAATTGTCAAGCAGATGAGCAGACAGTAATCACGCAGCTCAGCAGGCCCTGATCACGTGACTGAGCATGCACTGTTCACGTGGCTGATCATACACTGATCACGTGACTGATCATGCACTGATCACGTGGCTGATCATGCACTGATCACGTGGCTGATCATGCACTGATCACGTGGCTGATCATGCACTGATCACGTGGCTGATCATGCACTGATCACGTGACTGATCATGCACTGATCACGTGGCTGATCATGCACTGATCACGTAACTGATCATGCACTGATCACGTGGCTGATCATGCACTGATCACGTGGCTATCATGCACTGATCACGTGGCTGATCATGCACTGATCACGTGACTGATCATGCACTGATCACTGGCTATCATGCACTGATCACTGGCTATCATGCACTGATCACGTGGCTGATCATGCACTGATCACGTGACTGATCATGCACTGATCACGTCTATATCATGCACTGATCACGTGACTGCCATGCACTGATCACCCGGATGATCATGCACTGATCACGTGACTGATCATGCACTGATCACGTGGCTATCATGCACTGATCACGTGGCTGATCATGCACTGATCACGCAGCTACCATGTACTGGTCACGTGACTGATCATGCACTGATCACGTAATTGATCATGCACTGATCACGTGACTGATCATGCACTGATCACGTGACTGATCATGCACTGATCACGTGACTGATCATGCACTGATCACGTGGCTATCATGCACTGATCACGTGGCTGATCATGCACTGATCACGTGGCTATCATGCACTGATCACGTGACTGATCATGCACTGATCACGTGGCTGATCATGCACTGATCACGTGACTGATCATGCACTGATCACGTGACTGATCATGCACTGATCACGTGACTGATCATGCACTGATCACGTGGCTATCATGCACTACTCACGTGGCTGATCATGCAATGATCATGTAGCTACCATGTACTGGTCACGTGACTGATCATACACCCATCAGGTGACTGATCATGCACTGATCACGTGGCTATCATGCACTGATCACGTGGCTGATCATGCACTGATCACGTGCCTGATCATGCACTGATCACGTGACTGATCATGCACTGATCACGTGGCTGATCATGCACTGATCACGTGGCTGATCATGCACTGATCACGTGGCTGATCATGCACTGATACCGTGACTGAGCATGGACTGATCACATGACTATCATGTAGTGATCACGTGACTTAATGGCGCTGATCATGTGACTGATCATGCGCTGATCATGTTTGCTATCATACACTGATCATGTGCCTCTGGAGGCAATAAACAAAGAGCTGAGTAGGCACGAATCAAACAGTCAGCAGGCAATAATCATGGAACTCAGGTGTGAGGAATCATGCTGCTCAGCTGGCAATAATCAAGCAGCTGAGCAGGCAGGAATTACGCAGCACAGCTGGCAATTGTCAAGCAGATGAGCAGACAGTAATCACGCAGCTCAGCAGGCCCTGATCACGTGACTGAGCAGGCACTGTTCACGTGGCTGATCATACACTGATCACGTGATGATCATGCACTGATCACGTGGATATCATGCACTGATCACGTGGCTGATCATACACTGTTCACGTGTCTGACCATGCACTGATCACGTGGCTGATCATACAGTGCTCACGTAACTGATCATGCACTGATCACGTGGCTATCATGCACTGATCACGTGGCTGAACATGCACTGATCACGTGGCTGATCACACACCTGTCACGTGACATATCATGCACTGATCACGTGGCACTCATGCACTGATCACGTGGCTGATCATACACTGATCACGTAACTGATCATGCACTGATCACGTGGCTATCATGCACTGCTCACGTGGCTCGTCATGGAATGATCACGTAGCTACCATATACTGGTCACGTGACTGATCATGCACTGATCACGTGACTGATCATGCACTGATCACGTGGCTATCATGCACTGATCACGTGGCTGATCATGCACTGATCACGTAGCAACCATGTACTGGTCACGTGACTGATCATGCACTGATCACGTAATTGATCATGCACTGATCACGTGGCTGATCATGCACTGATCACGTGGCTGATCATGCACTGATCACGTGGCTATCATGCACTGATCACGTGGATATCATGCACTGATCACGTGGCTGATCACACACGTATCACGTGACTGATCATGCACTGATCACGTGACTGATCATGCACTGATCACGTGGCTGATCATGCACTGATCACGTGGCTATCATGCACTGATCACGTGACTGATCATGCACTGATCACATGACTGATCATGCACTGATCACGTGGCTTATCATGCACTGATCATGTGACTGATCATGTGCTGATCATGTTTGGTATCATACACTGATCATGTGCCTCTGGAGGCAATGAACAAAGAGCTGAGTAGGCACGAATCAGTCAGCAGGCTATAATCATGGAACTCAGCTGTGAGAAATCATGCTGCTCAGCTGGCAATAATCAAGCAGCTGAGCAGGCAGGAATTACGCAGCACAGCTGGCAATTGTCAAGCAGATGACAGGCAGGAATCGTGCAGCTCAGCTGGCAATTGTCAAGCAGATGAGCAGACAGTAATCACGCAGCTCAGCAGGCCCTGATCACGTGACTGAGCATGCACTGTTCACGTGGCTGATCACACACTGATCACGTGACTGATCATGCACTGATCACGTGACTGATCATGCACTGATCACGTGGCTATCATGCACTGATCACGTGGCTGATCATGCACTGATCACGGACTGATCATGCACTGATCACGGCGCTATCATGCACTGACTACATGACTGCACATGCACTGATCACGTGGCTGATCATGCACTGATCACGTGACTGATCATGCACTGATCACGTGACTGATCATGCACTGATCACGTGGCTGATCATGCACTGATCACGTGGCTATCATGCACTGATCACGTGGCTGATCATGCTATGATCACGAAGCTACCATGCACTGGTCACGTGACTGATCATGCACTGATCACGTAACTGATCATGCACTGATCACGTGGCTGATCATGCACTGATCACGTGACTGATCATGCACTGATCACGTGACTGATCATGCACTGATCACGTGACTGATCATGCACTGATCACGTGGCTGATCATGCACTGATCACGTGGCTGATCATGCACTGATCACGTGGCTGATCATGCATGATCACGCAGCTATCATGCACTGATCACGTGACTGATCATGCACTGATCACGTGACTGATCATGCACTGATCACGTGGCTATCATGCACTGATCACGTGGCTGATCATGCACTGATCACGTAGCTACCATGCACTGATCACGTGACTGATCATGCACTGATCACGTGACTGATCATGCACTGATCACGTGGCTATCATGCACTGATCACGTGGCTGATCATGCACTGATCACGTGACTGATCATGCACTGATCACGTGGCTATCATGCACTGATCACGTGGCTGATCATGCACTGATCACGTGGCTATCATGCACTGATCACGTGACTGATCATGCACTGATCACGTGACTGATCATGCACTGATCACGTGACTGATCATGCACTGATCACGTGACTGATCATGCACTGATCACGTGACTGATCATGCACTGATCACGTGGCTATCATGCACTGATCACGTGGCTGATCATGCACTGATCACGTAGCTACCATGCACTGATCACGTGACTGATCATGCACTGATCACGTGATTGATCATGCACTGATCACGTGGCTGATCATGCACTGATCACGTGGCTGATCATGCACTGATCACGTGACTGATCATGCACTGATCACGTGACTGATCATGCACTGATCACGTGGCTATCATGCACTGATCACGTGGCTGATCATGCACTGATCACGTGCCTGATCATGCACTGATCACATGACTGATCATGCACTGATCACGTGACTGATCATGCACTGATCACGTGGCTATCATGCACTACTCACGTGGCTGATCATGCAATGATCATGTAGCTACCATGTACTGGTCACGTGACTGATCATACACCCATCAGGTGACTGATCATGCACTGATCACGTGGCTATCATGCACTGATCACGTGGCTGATCATGCACTGATCACGTGCCTGATCATGCACTGATCACGTGACTGATCATGCACTGATCACGTGGCTATCATGCACTGATCACGTGGCTGATCATGCACTGATCACGTGGCTGATCATGCACTGATACCGTGACTGAGCTTGGACTGATCACATGACTATCATGTAGTGATCACGTGACTTAATGGCACTGATCATGTGACTGATCATGCACTGATCATGTTTGCTATCATACACTGATCATGTGCCTCTGGAGGCAATAAACAAAGAGCTGAGTAGGCACGAATCAAACAGTCAGCAGGCAATAATCATGGAACTCAGCTGTGAGGAATCATGCTGCTCAGCTGGCAATAATCAAGCAGCTGAGCAGGCAGGAATTACGCAGCACAGCTGGCAATTGTCAAGCAGATGAGCAGACAGTAATCACGCAGCTCAGCAGGCCCTGATCACGTGACTGAGCATGCACTGTTCACGTGGCTGATCATACACTGATCACGTGATGATCATGCACTGATCACGTGGATATCATGCACTGATCACGTGGCTGATCATACACTGATCACGTGTCTGACCATGCACTGATCACGTGGCTGATCATACACTGATCACGTAACTGATCATGCACTGATCACGTGGCTATCATGCACTGATCACGTGGCTGATCATGCACTGATCACGTGGCTGATCACACACTGTCACGTGACATATCATGCACTGATCACGTGGCACTCATGCACTGATCACGTGGCTGATCATACACTGATCACGTAACTGATCATGCACATCACGTGGCTATCATGCACTGATCACGTGGCTGTCATGCAATGATCACGTAGCTACCATATACTGGTCACGTGACTGATCATGCACTGATCACGTAATGATCATGCACTGATCACGTGACTGATCATGCACTGATCACGTGACTGATCATGCACTGATCACGTGGCTATCATGCACTGATCACGTGGCTGATCATGCACTGATCACGTGACTGATCATGCACTGATCACGTGACTGATCATGCACTGATCACGTGACTGATCATGCACTGATCACGTGGCTGATCATGCACTGATCACGTCTATATCATGCACTGATCACATGACTGCCCATGCACTGATCACGTGGATGATCATACACTGATCATGTGACAGATCATGCACTGATCACGTGGCTGATCATGCACTGATACCGTGACTGAGCATGGACTGATCACATGACTATCATGTAGTGATCACGTGACTTAATGGCGCTGATCATGTGACTGATCATGCGCTGATCATGTTTGCTATCATACACTGATCATGTGCCTCTGGAGGCAATAAACAAAGAGCTGAGTAGGCACGAATCAAACAGTCAGCAGGCAATAATCATGGAACTCAGGTGTGAGGAATCATGCTGCTCAGCTGGCAATAATCAAGCAGCTGAGCAGGCAGGAATTACGCAGCACAGCTGACAATTGTCAAGCAGATGACAGGCAGGAATCGTGCAGCTCAGCTGGCAATTGTCAAGCAGATGAGCAGACAGTAATCACGCAGCTCAGCAGGCCCTGATCACGTGACTGAGCATGCACTGTTCACGTGGCTGATCATACACTGATCACGTAACTGATCATGCACTGATCACGTGGCTATCATGCACTGATCACGTGGCTGATCATACACTGTTCACGTGTCTGATCATGCACTGATCACGTGGCTGATCATACACTGCTCACGTAACTGATCATGCACTGATCACGTGGCTGATCATGCACTGATCACGTGGCTATCATGCACTGATCACGTGGCTGATCATGCACTGATCACGTGACTGATCATGCACTGATCATCTGGCTATCATGCACTCATCACTGGCTATCATGCACTGATCACGTGGCTGATCATGCACTGATCACGTGACTGATCATGCACTGATCACGTCTATATCATGCACTGATCACGTGACTGATCATGCACTGATCACGTGGATGATCATGCACTGATCATGTGACTGATCATGCACTGATCACGTGGCTATCATGCACTGATCACGTGGCTGATCATGCACTGATCACGTAGCTACCATGTACTGGTCACGTGACTGATCATGCACTGATCACGTAATTGATCATGCACTGATCACGTGACTGATCATGCACTGATCACGTGATGATCATGCACTGATCACGTGACTGATCATGCACTGATCACGTGGCTATCATGCACTGCTCACGTGGCTGATCATGCAATGATCACGTAGCTACCATGTACTGGTCACGTGACTGATCATGCACTGATCACGTGACTGATCATGCACTGATCACGTGGCTGATCATGCACTGATCACGTGGCTGATCACTGATCATGCACTGATCACGTGACTGATCATGCACTGATCACGTGACTGATCATGCACTGATCACGTGCCTGATCATGCACTGATCACGTGACTGATCATGCACTGATCACATAGCTATCATGCACTGATCACGTGGCTGATCATGCACTGATCACGTGGCTGATCATGCACTGATACCGTGACTGAGCATGGACTGATCACATGACTATCATGTAGTGATCACGTGACTTAATGGCACTGATCATGTGACTGATCATGCACTGATAATGTTTGCTATCATATACTGATCATGTGCCTCTGGAGGCAATAAACAAAGAGCTGAGTAGGCACGAATTATACAGTCAGCAGGCAATAATCATGGAACTCAGCTGTGAGGAATCATGCTGCTCAGCTGGCAATAATCAAGCAGCTGAGCAGGCAGGAATTACGCAGCACAGCTGGCAATTGTCAAGCAGATGACAGGCAGGAATCGTGCAGCTCAGCTGGCAATTGTCAAGCAGATGAGCAGACAGTAATCACGCAGCTCAGCAGGCCCTGATCACGTGACTGAGCAGGCACTGTTCACGTGGCTGATCATACACTGATCACGTGATGATCATGCACTGATCACTTGGATATCATGCACTGATCACGTGGCTGATCATACACTGTTCACGTGTCTGACCATGCACTGATCACGTGGCTGATCATACACTGCTCACGTAACTGATCATGCACTGATCACGTGGCTATCATGCACTGATCACGTGGCTGATCATGCACTGATCACGTGGCTGATCACACACTGTCACGTGACATATCATGCACTGATCACGTGGCACTCATGCACTGATCACGTGGCTGATCATACTCTGATCACGTAACTGATCATGCACACATCACGTGGCTATCATGCACTGCTCACGTGGCTGTCATGGAATGATCACGTAGCTACCATATACTGGTCACGTGACTGATCATGCACAGATCACGTAAATGATCATGCACTGTTCACGTGACTGATCATGCACTGATCACGTGACTGATCATGCACTGATCACGTGGCTATCATGCACTGCTCACGTGGCTGATCATGCACGATCACGTAGCAACCATGCACTGATCACGTGACTGATCATGCACTGATCACGTGGCTGATCATGCACTGATCACGTGGCTATCATGCACTGATCACGTGACTGATCATGCACTGATCACGTGACTGATCATGCACTGATCACGTGGCTTATCATGCACTGATCATGTGACTGATCATGCACTGATCATGTTTGGTGTCATACACTGATCATGTGCCTCTGGAGGCAATGAACATAGAGCTGAGTAGGCAGGAATCAGTCAGCAGGCTATAATCATGGAACTCAGCTCTGAGAAATCATGCTGCTCAGCTGGCAATAATCAAGTAGATGAGCAGGCAGGAATTACGCAGCACAGGTGGCAATTGTCAAGCAGATGACAGGCAGGAATCGTGCAGCTCAGCTGGCAATTGTCAAGCAGATGAGCAGACAGTAATCACGCAGCTCAGCATGCCCTGATCACGTGACTGAGCATGCACTGTTCACGTGGCTGATCACACACTGATCACGTGACTGATCATGCACTGATCACGTGACTGATCATGCACTGATCACGTGGCTATCATGCACTGATCACGTGGCTGATCATGCACTGATCACAGGACTGATCATGCACTGATCACGGGCTATCATGCACTGATCACATGACTGATCATGCACTGATCACGTGGCTGATCATGCACTGATCACGTGACTGATCATGCACTGATCACGTGGCTATCATGCACTGATCACGTGGCTGATCATGCACTGATCACGTGGCTATCATGCACTGATCACGTGACTGATCATGCACTGATCACGTGACTGATCATGCACTGATCACGTGGCTGATCATGCACTGATCACGTGACTGATCATGCACTGATCACGTGACTGATCATGCACTGATCACGTGACTGATCATGCACTGATCACGTGGCTGATCATGCACTGATCACGTGGCTGATCATGCACTGATCACGTGGCTGATCATGCATGATCACGCAGCTACCATGTACTGGTCACATGACTGATCATGCACTGATCACGTGACTGATCATGCACTGATCACGTGGCTATCATGCACTACTCACGTGGCTGATCATGCAATGATCATGTAGCTACCATGTACAGGTCACGTGAATGATCATACACCCATCAGGTGACTGATCATGCACTGATCACGTGGCTATCATGCACTGATCACGAGACTGATCATGCACTGATCACGTCTATATCATGCACTGATCACATGACTGCCCATGCACTGATCACGTGGATGATCATACACTAATCATGTGACAGATCATGCACTGATCACGTGGCTGATCATGCACTGATACCGTGACTGAGCATGGACTGATCACATGACTATCATGTAGTGATCACGTGACTTAATGGCGCTGATCATGTGACTGATCATGCGCTGATCATGTTTGCTATCATACACTGATCATGTGCCTCTGGAGGCAATAAACAAAGAGCTGAGTAGGCACGAATCAAACAGTCAGCAGTCAATAATCATGGAACTCAGGTGTGAGGAATCATGCTGCTCAGCTGGCAATAATCAAGCAGCTGAGCAGGCAGGAATTACGCAGCACAGCTGGCAATTGTCAAGCAGATGAGCAGACAGTAATCACGCAGCTCAGCAGGCCCTGATCACGTGACTGAGCATGCACTGTTCACGTGGCTGATCATACACTGATCACGTGATGATCATGCACTGATCACTTAGATATCATGCACTGATCACGTGGCTGATCATACACTGTTCACGTGTCTGACCATGCACTGATCACGTGGCTGATCATACACTGCTCACGTAACTGATCATGCACTGATCACGTGGCTATCATGCACTGATCACGTGGCTGAACATGCACTGTTCACGTGGCTGATCACACACCTGTCACGTGACATATCATGCACTGATCACGTGGCACTCATGCACTGATCACGTGGCTGATCATACTCTGTTCACGTAACTCATCATGCACACATCACGTGGCTATCATGCACTGCTCACGTGGCTCGTCATGGAATGATCACGTAGCTACCATATACTGGTCACGTGACTGATCATGCACTGATCACGTAAATGATCATGCACTGTTCACGTGACTGATCATGTACTGATCACGTGACTGATCATGCACTGATCACGTGGCTATCATGCACTGCTCACGTGGCTGATCATGCAACGATCACGTAGCAACCATGTACTGGTCACGTGACTGATCATGCACTGATCACGTAATTGATCATGCACTGATCACGTGGCTCATCATGCACTGATCACGTGGCTGATCATGCACTGATCACGTGGCTATCATGCACTGATCACGTGGATATCATGCACTGATCACGTGGCTGATCATGCACTGATCACGTGACTGATCATGCACTGATCACGTGGCTGATCATGCACTGATCACGTGGCTGATCATGCACTGATCACGTGGCTATCATGCACTGATCACGTGACTGATCATGCACTGATCACGTAACTGATCATGCACTGATCACTGGCTGATCATGCACTGATCACGTGACTGATCATGCACTGATCATGTTTGGTGTCATGCACTGATCATGTGCCTCTGGAGGCAATGAACATAGAGCTGAGTAGGCAGGAATCAGTCAGCATGCTATAATCATGAACTCAGCTCTGAGAAATCATGCTGCTCAGCTGGCATCATGTAGATGAGCAGGCAGGAATCACGCAGCACAGGTGGCAATTGTCAAGGAGATGAGAGGCAGGAATCGTGCAGCTCAGCAGGCCCAGATCACGTGACTGATCATGCACTGATCACGTGGCTGATCATACACTGATCACGTAACTGATCATGCACTGATCACGTGGCTGATCATGCACTGATCACGTGGCTGATCATGCACTGATCACGTGACTGATCATGCACTGATCACGTGGCTGATCATGCACTGATCACGTAACTGATCATGCACTGATCATCTTTGCTATCATACACTGATCATGTGCCTCTGGAGGCAATAAACAAAGAGCTGAGTAGGCACGAATTATACAGTCAGCAGGCAATAATCATGGAACTCAGCTGTGAGGAATCATGCTGCTCAGCTGGCAATAATCAAGCAGCTGAGCAGGCAGGAATTACGCAGCACAGCTGGCAATTGTCAAGCAGATGACAGGCAGGAATCGTGCAGCTCAGCTGGCAATTGTCAAGCAGATTAGCAGACAGTAATCACGCAGCTCAGCAGGCCCTGATCACGTGACTGAGCATGCACTGTTCACGTGGCTGATCATACACTGATCACGTGATGATCATGCACTGATCACTTGGATATCATGCACTGATCACGTGGCTGATCATACACTGTTCACGTGTCTGACCATGCACTGATCACGTGGCTGATCATACACTGCTCTGGTAACTGATCATGCACTGATCACGTGGCTATCATGCACTGATCACGTGGCTGATCATGCACTGATCACGTGGCTGATCACACACCTGTCACATGACATATCATGCACTGATCACGTGGCATCATGCACTGATCACGTGGCTGATCATACACTGATCACGTAACTCATCATGCACACATCACGTGGCTATCATGCACTGCTCACGTGGCTGTCATGGAATGATCACGTAGCTACCATATACTGATCACGTGACTGATCATGCACTGATCACGTAAATGATCATGCACTGATCACGTGACTGATCATGCACTGATCACGTGACTGATCATGCACTGATCACGTGGCTGATCATGCACTGATCACGTGGCTGATCATGCACTGATCACATGACTGATCATGCACTGATCACGTGACTGATCATGCACTGATCACGTGGCTATCATGCACTATCACGTGGCTGATCATGCAATGATCATGTAGCTACCATGTACAGGTCACGTGACTGATCATACACCCATCAGGTGACTGATCATGCACTGATCACGTGGCTATCATGCACTGATCACGTGACTGATCATGCACTGATCACGTCTATATCATGCACTGATCACATGACTGATCATGCACTGATCACGTGGATGATCATACACTAATCACGTGACAGATCATGCACTGATCACGTGGCTGATCATGCACTGATACCGTGACTGAGCATGGACTGATCACATGACTATCATGTAGTGATCACGTGACTTAATGGCGCTGATCATGTGACTGATCATGCGCTGATCATGTTTGCTATCATACACTGATCATGTGCCTCTGGAGGCAATAAACAAAGAGCTGAGTAGGCACGAATCAAACAGTCAGCAGGCAATAATCATGGAACTCAGGTGTGAGGAATCATGCTGCTCAGCTGGCAATAATCAAGCAGCTGAGCAGGCAGGAATTACGCAGCACAGCTGATAATTGTCAAGCAGATGACAGGCAGGAATCGTGCAGCTCAGCTGGCAATTGTCAAGCAGATGAGCAGACAGTAATCACGCAGCTCAGCAGGCCCTGATCACGTGACTGAGCATGCACTGTTCACGTGGCTGATCATACACTGATCACGTGACTGATCATGCACTGATCACGTGGCTATCATGCACTGATCACGTGGCTGATCATACACTGATCACGTGTCTGATCATGCACTGATCACGTGGCTGATCATACACTGATCACGTAACTGATCATGCACTGATCACGTGGCTGATCATGCACTGATCACTGGCTATCATGCACTGATCACGTGGCTGATCATGCACTGATCACGTGGCTGATCATGCACTGATCACGTGACTGATCATGCACTGATCACGTCTATATCATGCACTGATCACGTGACTGATCATGCACTGATCACGTGGATGATCATGCACTGATCATGTGACTGATCATGCACTGATCACGTGGCTATCATGCACTGATCACGTGGCTGATCATGCAATGATCACGTAGCTACCATGTACTGGTCATGACTGATCATGCACTGATCACGTAACTGATCATGCACTGATCACGTGGCTGATCATGCACTGATCACGTGGCTGATCACTGATCATGCACTGATCACGTGACTGATCATGCACTGATCACGTGACTGATCATGCACTGATCACGTGCCTGATCATGCACTGATCACGTGACTGATCATGCACTGATCACATGGCTATCATGAACTGATCACGTGGCTGATCATGCACTGATCACGTGGCTGATCATGCACTGATACCGTGACTGAGCATGGACTGATCACATGACTATCATGTAGTGATCACGTGACTTAATGGCACTGATCATGTGACTGATCATGCACTGATAATGTTTGCTATCATATACTGATCATGTGCCTCTGGAGGCAATAAACAAAGAGCTGAGTAGGCACGAATTATACAGTCAGCAGGCAATAATCATGGAACTCAGGTGTGAGGAATCATGCTGCTCAGCTGGCAATAATCAAGCAGCTAGCAGGCAGGAATTACGCAGCACAGCTGGCAATTGTCAAGCAGATGACAGGCAGGAATCGTGCAGCTCAGCTGGCAATTGTCAAGCAGATGAGCAGACAGTAATCACGCAGCTCAGCAGGCCCTGATCACGTGACTGAGCAGGCACTGTTCACGTGGCTGATCATACACTGATCACGTGATGATCATGCACTGATCACTTGGATATCATGCACTGATCACGTGGCTGATCATACACTGTTCACGTGTCTGACCATGCACTGATCACGTGGCTGATCATACAGTGCTCAGGTAACTGATCATGCACTGATCACGTGGCTATCATGCACTGATCACGTGGCTGAACATGCACTGTTCACGTGGCTGATCACACACCTGTCACGTGACATATCATGCACTGATCACGTGGCACTCATGCACTGATCACGTGGCTGATCATACTCTGCTCACGTAACTCATCATGCACACATCACGTGGCTATCATGCACTGCTCACGTGGCTCGTCATGGAATGATCACGTAGCTACCATATACTGGTCACGTGACTGATCATGCACAGATCACGTAAATGATCATGCACTGTTCACGTGACTGATCATGTACTGATCACGTGACTGATCATGCACTGATCACGTGGCTATCATGCTCTGCTCACGTGGCTGATCATGCAACGATCACGTAGCAACCATGTACTGGTCACGTGACTGATCATGCACTGATCACGTAATTGATCCTGCACTGATCACGTGGCTCATCATGCACTGATCACGTGGCTGATCACACATGTATCACGTGACTGATCATGCACTGATCACGTGGCTATCATGCACTGATCACGTGGCTATCATGCACTGATCACGTGGATATCATGCCCTGATCACGTGGCTGATCATACACGTATCACATGACTGATCATGCACTGATCACGTGGCTATCATGCACTGATCACGTGGCTATCATGCACTGATCACGTGGCTGATCATGCAATGATCACGTAGCTACCATGCACTGGTCACGTGACTGATCATGCACTGATCACGTAATTGATCATGCACTGATCACGTGACTGATCATGCACTGATCACGTGGCTGATCATGCACTGATCACGTGACTGATCATGCACTGATCACGTGGCTATCATGCACTGATCACGTGGCTGATCATGCACTGATCACGTAGCTACCATGCACTGATCACGTGACTGATCATGCACTGATCACGTGGCTGATCATGCACTGATCACGTGGCTGATCATGCACTGATCACGTGACTGATCATGCACTGATCACGTGACTGATCATGCACTGATCACGTGGCTATCATGCACTGATCACGTGGCTGATCATGCACTGATCACGTGCCTGATCATGCACTGATCACATGACTGATCATGCACTGATCACGTGACTGATCATGCACTGATCACGTGGCTATCATGCACTGATCACGTGGCTGATCATGCACTGATCATGTAGCTACCATGTACTGATCACGTGACTGATCATGCACTGATCAGTGACTGATCATGCACTGATCACGTGGCTATCATGCACTGATCACGTGGCTGATCATGCACTGATCACGTGCCTGATCATGCACTGATCACGTGACTGATCATGCACTGATCACGTAGCTATCATGCACTGATCACGTGGCTGATCATGCACTGATCACGTGGCTGATCATGCACTGATCACGTGACTGATCATGCACTGATCACATGACTGATCATGTAGTGATCACGTGGCTATCATGCACTACTCACGTGGCTGATCATGCAATGATCATGTAGCTACCATGTACTGGTCACGTGAATGATCATACACTGATCAGGTGACTGATCATGCACTGATCACGTCTATATCATGCACTGATCACATGACTGCCCATGCGCTGATCACGTTGATGATCATACACTAATCATGTGACAGATCATGCACTGATCACGTGGCTGATCATGCACTGATACCGTGACTGAGCATGGACTGATCACATGACTATCATGTAGTGATCACGTGACTTAATGGCGCTGATCATGTGACTGATCATGCGCTGATCATGTTTGCTATCATACACTGATCATGTGCCTCTGGAGGCAATAAACAAAGAGCTGAGTAGGCACGAATCAAACATTCAGCAGGCAATAATCATGGAACTCAGGTGTGAGGAATCATGCTGCTCAGCTGGCAATAATCAAGCAGCTGAGCAGGCAGGAATTACGCAGCACAGCTGACAATTGTCAAGCAGATGACAGGCAGGAATTGTGCAGCTCAGCTGGCAATTGTCAAGCAGAAGAGCAGACGGTAATCACGCAGCTCAGCTGGCCCAGATCACGTGACTGAGCATGCACTGTTCACGTGGCTGATCATACACTGATCACGTGGCTGATCATGCACTGATCACGTGGCTGATCATGCACTGATCACGTGGCTGATCATACACTGATCACGTAACTGATCATGCACTGATCACGTGGCTGATCATGCACTGATCACGTGGCTATCATGCACTGATCACGTGGCTGATCATGCACTGATCACGTGACTGATCATGCACTGATCACTGGCTATCATGCACTGATCACTGGCTATCATGCACTGATCACGTGGCTGATCATACACTGATCACGTGACTGATCATGCACTGATCACGTCTATATCATGCACTGATCACATGACTGATCATGCACTGATCACGTGGATGATCATGCACTGATCACGTGACTGATCATGCACTGATCACGTGGCTATCATGCACTGATCACGTGGCTGATCATGCACTGATCACGTAGCTACCATGTACTGGTCACGTGACTGATCATGCACTGATCACGTAATTGATCATGCACTGATCACGTGACTGATCATGCACTGATCACGTGACTGATCATGCACTGATCACGTGACTGATCATGCACTGATCACGTGGCTATCATGCACTGCTCACGTGGCTGATCATGCAATGATCACGTAGCTACCATGTACTGGTCACGTGACTGATCATGCACTGATCACGTAATTGATCATGCACTGATCACGTGGCTGATCATGCACTGATCACGTGACTGATCATGCACTGATCACGTGACTGATCATGCACTGATCACGTGACTGATCATGCACTGATCACGTGCCTGATCATGCACTGATCACGTGACAAATCATGAACTGATCACATAGGTATCATGAACTGATCACCTGGCTGATCATGCACTGATCACGTGGCTGATCATGCACTGATACCGTGACTGAGCATGAACTGATCACATGACTATCATGTAGTGATCACGTGACTTAATGGCGCTGATCATGTGACTGATCATGCACTGATCATGTTTGCTATCATACACTGATCATGTGCCTCTGGAGGCAATAAACAAAGAGCTGAGTAGGCACGAATCAAACAGTCAGCAGGCAATAATCATGGAACTCAGCTGTGAGGAATCATGCTGCTCAGCTGGCAATAATCAAGCAGCTGAGCAGGCAGGAATTACGCAGCACAGCTGGCAATTGTCAAGCAGATGACAGGCAGGAATCGTGCAGCTCAGCTGGCAATTGTCAAGCAGATGAGCAGACAGTAATCACGCAGCTCAGCAGGCCCTGATCACGTGACTGAGCATGCACTGTTCACGTGGCTGATCATACACTGATCACGTGATGATCATGCACTGATCACTTGGATATCATGCACTGATCACGTGGCTGATCATACACTGTTCACGTGTCTGACCATGCACTGATCACGTGGCTGATCATACACTGCTCACGTAACTGATCATGCACTGATCACGTGGCTATCATGCACTGATCACGTGGCTGAACATGCACTGTTCACGTGGCTGATCACACACCTGTCACGTGACATATCATGCACTGATCACGTGGCACTCATGCACTGATCACGTGGCTGATCATACTCTGCTCACGTAACTCATCATGCACACATCACGTGGCTATCATGCACTGCTCACGTGGCGTCATGGAATGATCACGTAGCTACCATATACTGGTCACGTGACTGATCATGCACAGATCACGTAAATGATCATGCACTGTTCACGTGACTGATCATGTACTGATCACGTGACTGATCATGCACTGATCACGTGGCTATCATGCTCTGCTCACGTGGCTGATCATGCAACGATCACGTAGCAACCATGTACTGGTCACGTGACTGATCATGCACTGATCACGTAATTGATCCTGCACTGATCACGTGGCTCATCATGCACTGATCACGTGGCTGATCATGCACTGATCACGTGGCTATCATGCACTGATCACGTGGATATCATGCACTGATCACGTGGCTGATCACACACGTATCACATGACTGATCATGCACTGATCACGTGGCTATCATGCACTGATCACGTGGCTATCATGCACTGATCACGTGGCTGATCATGCACTGATCACGTAGCTATCATGCACTGATCACGTGACTGATCATGCACTGATCACGTAATTGATCATGCACTGATCACGTGACTGATCATGCACTGATCACGTGACTGATCATGCACTGATCACGTGACTGATCATGCACTGATCACGTGGCTATCATGCACTGATCACGTGGCTGATCATGCACTGATCACGTGGCTACCATGCACTGATCACGTGACTGATCATGCACTGATCACGTAATTGATCATGCACTGATCACGTGGCTGATCATGCACTGATCACGTGGCTGATCATGCACTGATCACGTGACTGATCATGCACTGATCACGTGGCTATCATGCACTGATCACGTGGCTGATCATGCACTGATCACGTGCCTGATCATGCACTGATCACATGACTGATCATGCACTGATCACGTGACTGATCATGCACTGATCACGTGGCTATCATGCACTATCACGTGGCTGATCATGCAATGATCATGTAGCTACCATGTACTGGTCACGTGACTGATCATACACTGATCACGTGACTGATCATGCACTGATCACGTGGCTATCATGCACTGATCACGTGGCTGATCATGCACTGATCACGTGCCTGATCATGCACTGATCACGTGACTGATCATGCACTGATCACGTGGCTATCATGCACTGATCACGTGGCTGATCATGCACTGATCACGTGGCTGATCATGCACTGATCACGTGACTGATCATGCACTGATCACATGACTATCATGCACTGATCACGTGGCTATCATGCACTGATCACGTGGCTGATCATGCACTGATCACGTAGCTACCATGTACTGATCACGTGACTGATCATGCACTGATCACGTGACTGATCATGCACTGATCACGTGGCTATCATGCACTGATCACGTGACTGATCATGCACTGATCACGTCTATATCATGCACTGATCACATGACTGATCATGCACTGATCACGTGGATGATCATGCACTGATCACGTGACAGATCATGCACTGATCACGTGGCTGATCATGCACTGATCACGTGACTGATCATGCACTGTTCACGTGACTGATCATGCACTGATCACGTGACTGATCATGCACTGATCACGTGGCTATCATGCACTACTCACGTGGCTGATCATGCAATGATCATGTAGCTACCATGTACGGTCACGTGACTGATCATACACCCATCAGGTGATGATCATGCACTGATCACGTGGCTATCATGCACTGATCACGTGGCTGATCATGCACTGATCACGTGCCTGATCATGCACTGATCACGTGACAAATCATGCACTGATCACATGGCTATCATGCACTGATCACGTGGCTGATCATGCACTGATACCGTGACTGAGCATGGACTGATCACATGACTATCATGTAGTGATCACGTGACTTAATGGCACTGATCATGTGACTGATCATGCACTGATCATGTTTGCTATCATACACTGATCATGTGCCTCTGGAGGCAATAAACAAAGAGCTGAGTAGGCACGAATCAAACAGTCAGCAGGCAATAATCATGGAACTCAGGTGTGAGGAATCATGCTGCTCAGCTGGCAATAATCAAGCAGCTGAGCAGGCAGGAATTACGCAGCACAGCTGGCAATTGTCAAGCAGATGACAGGCAGGAATCGTGCAGCTCAGCTGGCAATTGTCAAGCAGATGAGCAGACAGTAATCACGCAGCTCAGCAGGCCCTGATCACGTGACTGAGCATGCACTGTTCACGTGGCTGATCATACACTGATCACGTGACTGATCATGCACTGATCACGTGGCTATCATGCACTGATCACGTGGCTGATCATACACTGCTCACGTAACTGATCATGCACTGATCACGTGGCTATCATGCACTGATCACGTGGCTGATCATGCACTGATCACGTGGCTGATCATGCACTGATCACGTGGCTGATCATGCACTGATCACGTGACTGATCATGCACTGATCACGTGGCTGATCATGCACTGATCAGTGGCTATCATGCACTGATCACGTGGCTGATCATGCACTGATCACGTGACTGATCATGCACTGATCATCTGGCTATCATGCACTCATTCACTGGCTATCATGCACTGATCACGTGGCTGATCATGCACTGATCACGTGACTGATCATGCACTGATCACGTCTATATCATGCACTGATCACGTGACTGATCATGCACTGATCACGTGGATGATCATACACTGATCATGTGACTGATCATGCACTGATCACGTGGCTATCATGCACTGATCACGTGGCTGATCATGCACTGATCACGTAGCTATCATGCACTGATCACGTGATGATCATGCACTGATCACGTGGCTGATCATGCACTGATCACGTGACTATCATGCACTGATCACGTGACTGATCATGCACTGATCACGTGACTGATCATGCACTGATCACGTGGCTATCATGCACTACTCACGTGGCTGATCATGCAATGATCATGTAGCTACCATGTACTGGTCACGTGACTGATCATACACCCATCAGGTGACTGATCATGCACTGATCACGTGGCTATCATGCACTGATCACGTGGCTGATCATGCACTGATCACGTGCCTGGTCATGCACTGATCACGTGACTGATCATGCACTGATCACGTGGCTATCATGAACTGATCACGTGGCTGATCATGCACTGATCACGTGGCTGATCATGCACTGATACCGTGACTGAGCATGGACTGATCACATGACTATCATGTAGTGATCACGTGACTTAATGGCGCTGATCATGTGACTGATCATGCGCTGATCATGTTTGCTATCATACACTGATCATGTGCCTCTGGAGGCAATAAACAAAGAGCTGAGTAGGCACGAATCAAACAGTCAGCAGGCAATAATCATGGAACTCAGCTGTGAGGAATCATGCTGCTCAGCTGGCAATAATCAAGCAGCTGAGCAGGCAGGAATTACGCAGCACAGCTGGCAATTGTCAAGCAGATGACAGGCAGGAATCGTGCAGCTCAGCTGGCAATTGTCAAGCAGATGAGCAGACAGTAATCACGCAGCTCAGCAGGCCCAGATCACGTGACTGAGCATGCACTGTTCACGTGGCTGATCATACACTGATCACGTGACTGATCATGCACTGATCACGTGGCTATCATGCACTGATCACGTGGCTGATCATACACTGTTCACGTGTCTGACCATGCACTGATCACGTGGCTGATCATACACTGCTCACGTAACTGATCATGCACTGATCACGTGGCTGATCATGCACTGATCAGTGGCTATCATGCACTGATCACGTGGCTGATCATACACTGATCACGTGACTGATCATGCACTGATCATCTGGCTATCATGCACTCATTCACTGGCTATCATGCACTGATCACGTGGCTGATCATGCACTGATCACGTGACTGATCATGCACTGATCACGTCTATATCATGCACTGATCACATGACTGATCATGCACTGATCACGTGGATGATCATACACTGATCATGTGACTGATCATGCACTGATCACGTGGCTATCATGCACTGATCACGTGGCTGATCATGCAATGATCACGTAGCTACCATGTACTGGTCACGTGACTGATCATGCACTGATCACGTAATTGATCATGCACTGATCACGTGACTGATCATGCACTGATCACGTGACTGATCATGCACTGATCACGTGACTGATCATGCACTGATCACGTGGCTATCATGCACTGCTCACGTGGCTGATCATGCAATGATCACGTAGCTACCATGTACTGGTCACGTGACTGATCATGCACTGATCACGTACTGATCATGCACTGATCACGTGGCTGATCATGCACTGATCACGTGACTGATCATGCACTGATCACGTGACTGATCATGCACTGATCACGTGACTGATCATGCACTGATCACCTGCCTGATCATGCACTGATCACGTGACTGATCATGCACTGATCACATGGTATCATGAACTGATCACGTGGCTGATCATGCACTGATCACGTGGCTGATCATGCACTGATACCGTGACTGAGCATGGACTGATCACATGACTATCATGTAGTGATCACGTGACTTAATGGCGCTGATCATGTGACTGATCATGCACTGATCATGTTTGCTATCATACACTGATCATGTGCCTCTGGAGGCAATAAACAAAGAGCTGAGTAGGCACGAATCATACAGTCAGCAGGCAATAATCATGGAACTCAGCTGTGAGGAATCATGCTGCTCAGCTGGCAATAATCAAGCAGCTGAGCAGGCAGGAATTACGCAGCACAGCTGGCAATTGTCAAGCAGATGACAGGCAGGAATCGTGCAGCTCAGCTGGCAATTGTCAAGCAGATGAGCAGACAGTAATCACGCAGCTCAGCAGGCCCTGATCACGTGACTGAGCATGCACTGTTCACGTGGCTGATCATACACTGATCACGTGATGATCATGCACTGATCACTTGGATATCATGCACTGATCACGTGGCTGATCATACACTGTTCACGTGTCTGACCATGCACTGATCACGTGGCTGATCATACACTGCTCACGTAACTGATCATGCACTGATCACGTGGCTATCATGCACTGATCACGTGGCTGAACATGCACTGTTCACGTGGCTGATCACACACCTGTCACGTGACATATCATGCACTGATCACGTGGCACTCATGCACTGATCACGTGGCTGATCATACTCTGCTCACGTAACTCATCATGCACACATCACGTGGCTATCATGCACTGCTCACGTGGCTCGTCATGGAATGATCACATAGCTACCATATACTGGTCACGTGACTGATCATGCACAGATCACGTAAATGATCATGCACTGTTCACGTGACTGATCATGTACTGATCACGTGACTGATCATGCACTGATCACGTGGCTATCATGCTCTGCTCACGTGGCTGATCATGCAACGATCACGTAGCAACCATGTACTGGTCACGTGACTGATCATGCACTGATCACGTAATTGATCCTGCACTGATCACGTGGCTCATCATGCACTGATCACGTGGCTGATCATGCACTGATCACGTGGCTATCATGCACTGATCACGTGGATATCATGCACTGATCACGTGGCTGATCACACACGTATCACATGACTGATCATGCACTGATCACGTGGCTATCATGCACTGATCACGTGGCTATCATGCACTGATCACGTGGCTGATCATGCACTGATCACGTAGCTATCATGTACTGGTCACGTGACTGATCATGCACTGATCACGTAATTGATCATGCACTGATCACGTGACTGATCATGCACTGATCACGTGACTGATCATGCACTGATCACGTGACTGATCATGCACTGATCACGTGGCTATCATGCACTGATCACGTGGCTGATCATGCACTGATCACGTAGCTACCATGCACTGGTCACGTGACTGATCATGCACTGATCACGTAATTGATCATGCACTGATCACGTGGCTGATCATGCACTGATCACGTGGCTGATCATGCACTGATCACGTGACTGATCATGCACTGATCACGTGGCTATCATGCACTGATCACGTGGCTGATCATGCACTGATCACGTGCCTGATCATGCACTGATCACATGACTGATCATGCACTGATCACGTGACTGATCATGCACTGATCACGTGGCTATCATGCACTACTCACGTGGCTGATCATGCAATGATCATGTAGCTACCATGTACTGGTCACGTGACTGATCATACACTGATCAGGTGACTGATCATGCACTGATCACGTGGCTATCATGCACTGATCACGTGGCTGATCATGCACTGATCACGTGCCTGATCATGCACTGATCACGTGACTGATCATGCACTGATCACGTGGCTATCATGCACTGATCACGTGGCTGATCATGCACTGATCACGTGGCTGATCATGCACTGATACCGTGACTGATCATGCACTGATCACGTGACTATCATGCACTGATCACGTGGCTATCATGCACTGATCACGTGGCTGATCATGCAATGATCACGTAGCTACCATGTACTGGTCACGTGACTGATCATGCACTGATCACGTGACTGATCATGCACTGATCACGTGGCTATCATGCACTGATCACGTGACTGATCATGCACTGATCACGTCTATATCATGCACTGATCACATGACTGATCATGCACTGATCACGTGGATGATCATGCACTGATCATGTGACAGATCATGCACTGATCACGTGGCTGATCATGCACTGATCACGTGACTGATCATGCACTGTTCACGTGACTGATCATGCACTGATCACGTGACTGATCATGCACTGATCACGTGGCTATCATGCACTACTCACGTGGCTGATCATGCAATGATCATGTAGCTACCATGTACGGTCACGTGACTGATCATACACCCATCAGGTGATGATCATGCACTGATCACGTGGCTATCATGCACTGATCACGTGGCTGATCATGCACTGATCACGTGCCTGATCATGCACTGATCACGTGACTGATCATGAACTGATCACATGGCTATCATGCACTGATCACGTGGCTGATCATGCACTGATACCGTGACTGAGCATGGACTGATCACATGACTATCATGTAGTGATCACGTGACTTAATGGCACTGATCATGTGACTGATCATGCGCTGATCATGTTTGCTATCATACACTGATCATGTGCCTCTGGAGGCAATAAACAAAGAGCTGAGTAGGCACGAATCAAACAGTCAGCAGGCAATAATCATGGAACTCAGGTGTGAGGAATCATGCTGCTCAGCTGGCAATAATCAAGCAGCTGAGCAGGCAGGAATTACGCAGCACAGCTGGCAATTGTCAAGCAGATGACAGGCAGGAATCGTGCAGCTCAGCTGGCAATTGTCAAGCAGATGAGCAGACAGTAATCACGCAGCTCAGCAGGCCCAGATCACGTGACTGAGCATGCACTGTTCACGTGGCTGATCATACACTGATCACGTGACTGATCATGCACTGATCACGTGGCTATCATGCACTGATCACGTGGCTGATCATACACTGCTCACGTAACTGATCATGCACTGATCACGTGGCTATCATGCACTGATCACGTGGCTGATCATGCACTGATCACGTGGCTGATCATGCACTGATCACGTGGCTGATCATGCACTGATCACGTGACTGATCATGCACTGATCACGTGGCTGATCATGCACTGATCACGTGGCTATCATGCACTGATCACGTGGCTGATCATGCACTGATCACGTGACTGATCATGCACTGATCACTGGCTATCATGCACTGATTAACTGGCTATCATGCACTGATCACGTGGCTGATCATGCACTGATCACGTGACTGATCATGCACTGATCACGTCTATATCATGCACTGATCACGTGACTGATCATGCACTGATCACGTGGATGATCATGCACTGATCATGTGACTGATCATGCACTGATCACGTGGCTATCATGCACTGATCACGTGGCTGATCATGCACTGATCACGTAGCTACCATGCACTGATCACGTGACTGATCATGCACTGATCACGTAATTGATCATGCACTGATCACGTGACTGATCATGCACTGATCACGTGACTGATCATGCACTGATCACGTGACTGATCATGCACTGATCACGTGGCTATCATGCACTACTCACGTGGCTGATCATGCAATGATCATGTAGCTACCATGTACTGGTCACGTGACTGATCATACACCCATCAGGTGACTGATCATGCACTGATCACGTGGCTATCATGCACTGATCACGTGGCTGATCATGCACTGATCACCTGCCTGATCATGCACTGATCACGTGACTGATCATGCACTGATCACGTGGCTATCATGCACTGATCACGTGGCTGATCATGCACTGATCACGTGGCTGATCATGCACTGATACCGTGACTGAGCATGGACTGATCACATGACTATCATGTAGTGATCACGTGACTTAATGGCGCTGATCATGTGACTGATCATGTTTGCTATCATACACTGATCATGTGCCTCTGGAGGCAATAAACAAAGAGCTGAGTAGGCACGAATCAAACAGTCAGCAGGCAATAATCATGGAACTCAGGTGTGAGGAATCATGCTGCTCAGCTGGCAATAATCAAGCAGCTGAGCAGGCAGGAATTACGCAGCACAGCTGGCAATTGTCAAGCAGATGACAGGCAGGAATCGTGCAGCTCAGCTGGCAATTGTCAAGCAGATGAGCAGACAGTAATCACGCAGCTCAGCAGGCCCAGATCACGTGACTGAGCATGCACTGTTCACGTGGCTGATCATACACTGATCACGTGACTGATCATGCACTGATCACGTGGCTATCATGCACTGATCACGTGGCTGATCATACACTGTTCACGTGTCTGACCATGCACTGATCACGTGGCTGATCATACACTGCTCACGTAACTGATCATGCACTGATCACGTGGCTGATCATGCACTGATCACGTGGCTGATCATGCACTGATCACGTGGCTGATCATACACTGATCACGTGGCTATCATGCACTGATCACGTGGCTGATCATGCACTGATCACGTGACTGATCATGCACTGATCACTGGCTATCATGCACTCATCACTGGCTATCATGCACTGATCACGTGGTTGATCATGCACTGATCACGTGACTGATCATGCACTGATCACGTCTATATCATGCACTGATCACATGACTGATCATGCACTGATCACGGATGATCATACACTGATCACGTGACTGATCATGCACTGATCACGTGGCTATCATGCACTGCTCACGTGGCTGATCATGCAATGATCACGTAGCTACCATGTACTGGTCACGTGACTGATCATGCACTGATCACGTAATTGATCATGCACTGATCACGTGACTTATCATGCACTGATCACGTGGTGATCATGCACTGATCACGTGACTGATCATGCACTGATCACGTGGCTATCATGCACTGATCACGTGGCTGATCATGCACTGATCACGTAGCTACCATGCACTGATCACGTGACTGATCATGCACTGATCACGTGACTGATCATGCACTGATCACGTGGCTATCATGCACTGATCACGTGGCTGATCATGCACTGATCACGTGGCTGATCATGCACTGATCACGTGACTGATCATGCACTGATCACGTAGCTATCATGCACTGATCACGTGGCTGATCATGCACTGATCACGTGACTGATCATGCACTGATCACGTGGCTATCATGCACTATCACGTGGCTGATCATGCAATGATCATGTAGCTACCATGTACTGGTCACGTGACTGATCATACACCCATCAGGTGACTGATCATGCACTGATCACGTGGCTATCATGCACTGATCACGTGGCTGATCATGCACTGATCACCTGCCTGATCATGCACTGATCACGTGACTGATCATGCACTGATCACGTGGCTATCATGCACTGATCACGTGGCTGATCATGCACTGATCACGTGGCTGATCATGCACTGATACCGTGACTGAGCATGGACTGATCACATGACTATCATGTAGTGATCACGTGACTTAATGGCGCTGATCATGTGACTGATCATGCACTGATCATGTTTGCTATCATACACTGATCATGTGCCTCTGGAGGCAATAAACAAAGAGCTGAGTAGGCACGAATCAAACAGTCAGCAGGCAATAATCATGGAACTCAGGTGTGAGGAATCATGCTGCTCAGCTGGCAATAATCAAGCAGCTGAGCAGGCAGGAATTACGCAGCACAGCTGATAATTGTCAAGCAGATGACAGGCAGGAATCGTGCAGCTCAGCTGGCAATTGTCAAGCAGATGAGCAGACAGTAATCACGCAGCTCAGCAGGCCCAGATCACGTGACTGAGCATGCACTGTTCACGTGGCTGATCATACACTGATCACGTGACTGATCATGCACTGATCACGTGGCTATCATGCACTGATCACGTGGCTGATCATACACTGATCACGTGACTGATCATGCACTGATCACGTGGCTATCATGCACTGATCACGTGGCTGATCATGCACTGATCACGTGGCTGATCATGCACTGATCACGTGGCTGATCATGCACTGATCACGTGGCTGATCATGCACTGATCACGTGGCTGATCATGCACTGATCACGTGACTGATCATGCACTGATCACGTGGCTGATCATGCACTGATCACGTGGCTATCATGCACTGATCACGTGGCTGATCATGCACTGATCACGTGACTGATCATGCACTGATCATCGGCTATCATGCACTGATCACGTGGCTATCATGCACTGATCACGTGGCTGATCATGCACTGATCACGTGACTGATCATGCACTGATCACGTCTATATCATGCACTGATCACGTGACTGATCATGCACTGATCACGTGGATGATCATGCACTGATCACGTGACTGATCATGCACTGATCACGTGGCTATCATGCACTGATCACGTGGCTGATCATGCAATGATCACGTAGCTACCATGTACTGGTCACGTGACTGATCATGCACTGATCACGTAATTGATCATGCACTGATCACGTGGCTGATCATGCACTGATCACGTGACTGATCATGCACTGATCACGTGACTGATCATGCACTGATCACGTGGCTATCATGCACTGATCACGTGGCTGATCATGCACTGATCACGTAGCTACCATGCACTGGTCACGTGACTGATCATGCACTGATCACGTGACTGATCATGCACTGATCACGTGGCTATCATGCACTGATCACGTGGCTGATCATGCACTGATCACGTGGCTGATCATGCACTGATCACGTGACTGATCATGCACTGATCACGTAGCTATCATGCACTGATCACGTGGCTGATCATGCACTGATCACGTGACTGATCATGCACTGATCACGTGGCTATCATGCACTACTCACGTGGCTGATCATGCAATGATCATGTAGCTACCATGTACTGGTCACGTGACTGATCATACACCCATCAGGTGACTGATCATGCACTGATCACGTGGCTATCATGCACTGATCACGTGGCTGATCATGCACTGATCACCTGCCTGGTCATGCACTGATCACGTGACTGATCATGCACTGATCACGTGGCTGATCATAACTGATCACGTGACTGATCATGCACTGATCACGTGGCTGATCATGCACTGATACCGTGACTGAGCATGGACTGATCACATGACTATCATGTAGTGATCACGTGACTTAATGGCGCTGATCATGTGACTGATCATGTTTGCTATCATACACTGATCATGTGCCTCTGGAGGCAATAAACAAAGAGCTGAGTAGGCACGAATCAAACAGTCAGCAGGCAATAATCATGGAACTCAGTGAGGAATCATGCTGCTCAGCTGGCAATAATCAAGCAGCTGAGCAGGCAGGAATTACGCAGCACAGCTGGCAATTGTCAAGCAGATGACAGGCAGGAATCGTGCAGCTCAGCTGGCAATTGTCAAGCAGATGAGCAGACAGTAATCACGCAGCTCAGCAGGCCCAGATCACGTGACTGAGCATGCACTGTTCACGTGGCTGATCATACACTGATCACGTGACTGATCATGCACTGATCACGTGGCTATCATGCACTGATCACGTGGCTGATCATACACTGATCACGTGACTGATCATGCACTGATCACGTGGCTATCATGCACTGATCACGTGGCTGATCATGCACTGATCACGTGGCTGATCATGCACTGATCACGTGGCTGATCATGCACTGATCACGTGACTGATCATGCACTGATCACGTGGCTGATCATGCACTGATCACGTGACTGATCATGCACTGATCACGTGGCTGATCATGCACTGATCACGTGGCTATCATGCACTGATCACGTGGCTGATCATGCACTGATCACGTGACTGATCATGCACTGATCACTGGCTATCATGCACTGATCACTGGCTATCATGCACTGATCACGTGGCTGATCATGCACTGATCACGTGACTGATCATGCACTGATCACGTCTATATCATGCACTGATCACGTGACTGATCATGCACTGATCACGTGGATGATCATGCACTGATCATGTGACTGATCATGCACTGATCACGTGGCTATCATGCACTGATCACGTGGCTGATCATGCACTGATCACGTAGCTACCATGTACTGTCACGTGACTGATCATGCACTGATCACGTAATTGATCATGCACTGATCACGTGACTTATCATGCACTGATCACGTGGCTGATCATGCACTGATCACGTGACTGATCATGCACTGATCACGTGGCTATCATGCACTGATCACGTGGCTGATCATGCAATGATCACGTAGCTACCATGTACTGGTCACGTGACTGATCATGCACTGATCACGTGACTGATCATGCACTGATCACGTGGCTATCATGCACTGATCACGTGGCTGATCATGCACTGATCACGTGGCTGATCATGCACTGATCACGTGACTGATCATGCACTGATCACGTGGCTATCATGCACTGATCACGTGACTGATCATGCACTGATCACGTGACTGATCATGCACTGATCACGTGGCTATCATGCACTACTCACGTGGCTGATCATGCAATGATCATGTAGCTACCATGTACTGGTCACGTGACTGATCATACACCCATCAGGTGACTGATCATGCACTGATCACGTGGCTATCATGCACTGATCACGTGGCTGATCATGCACTGATCACCTGCCTGTCATGCACTGATCACGTGACTGATCATGCACTGATCACGTGGCTATCATGAACTGATCACGTGGCTGATCATGCACTGATCACGTGGCTGATCATGCACTGATACCGTGACTGAGCATGGACTGATCACATGACTATCATGTAGTGATCACGTGACTTAATGGCACTGATCATGTGACTGATCATGCACTGATCATGTTTGCTATCATACACTGATCATGTGCCTCTGGAGGCAATAAACAAAGAGCTGAGTAGGCACGAATCAAACAGTCAGCAGGCAATAATCATGGAACTCAGGTGTGAGGAATCATGCTGCTCAGCTGGCAATAATCAAGCAGCTGAGCAGGCAGGAATTACGCAGCACAGCTGATAATTGTCAAGCAGATGACAGGCAGGAATCGTGCAGCTCAGCTGGCAATTGTCAAGCAGATGAGCAGACGGTAATCACGCAGCTCAGCAGGCCCAGATCACGTGACTGAGCATGCACTGTTCACGTGGCTGATCATACACTGATCACGTGACTGATCATGCACTGATCACGTGGCTATCATGCACTGATCACGTGGCTGATCATACACTGATCACGTAACTGATCATGCACTGATCACGTGGCTATCATGCACTGATCACGTGGCTGATCATGCACTGATCACGTGGCTGATCATGCACTGATCACGTGGCTGATCATGCACTGATCACGTGACTGATCATGCACTGATCACGTGGCTGATCATGCACTGATCACGTGACTGATCATGCACTGATCACGTGGCTGATCATGCACTGATCAGTGGCTATCATGCACTGATCACGTGGCTGATCATGCACTGATCACGTGACTGATCATGCACTGATCACTGGCTATCATGCACTGATTCACTGGCTATCATGCACTGATCACGTGGCTGATCATGCACTGATCACGTGACTGATCATGCACTGATCACGTCTATATCATGCACTGATCACATGACTGATCATGCACTGATCACGTGGATGATCATGCACTGATCATGTGACTGATCATGCACTGATCACGTGGCTATCATGCACTGATCACGTGGCTGATCATGCAATGATCACGTAGCTACATGCACTGGTCACGTGACTGATCATGCACTGATCACGAATTGATCATGCACTGATCACGTGACTGATCATGCACTGATCACGTGACTGATCATGCACTGATCACGTGACTGATCATGCACTGATCACGTGGCTATCATGCACTGATCACGTGGCTGATCATGCACTGATCACGTAGCTACCATGTACTGATCACGTGACTGATCATACACTGATCACGTGACTGATCATGCACTGATCACGTGGCTATCATGCACTGATCACGTGGCTGATCATGCACTGATCACGTGGCTGATCATGCACTGATCACGTGACTGATCATGCACTGATCACGTAGCTATCATGCACTGATCACGTGGCTGATCATGCACTGATCACGTGACTGATCATGCACTGATCACGTGGCTATCATGCACTATCACGTGGCTGATCATGCAATGATCACGTAGCTACCATGTACTGGTCACGTGACTGATCATACACCCATCAGTGACTGATCATGCACTGATCACGTGGCTATCATGCACTGATCACGTGGCTGATCATGCACTGATCACGTGCCTGATCATGCACTGATCACGTGACAATCATGCACTGATCACGTGGCTGATCATGAACTGATCACGTGGCTGATCATGCACTGATCACGTGGCTGATCATGCACTGATACCGTGACTGAGCATGGACTGATCACATGACTATCATGTAGTGATCACGTGACTTAATGGCGCTGATCATGTGACTGATCATGTTTGCTATCATACACTGATCATGTGCCTCTGGAGGCAATAAACAAAGAGCTGAGTAGGCACGAATCAAACAGTCAGCAGGCAATAATCATGGAACTCAGGTGTGAGGAATCATGCTGCTCAGCTGGCAATAATCAAGCAGCTGAGCAGGCAGGAATTACGCAGCACAGCTGATAATTGTCAAGCAGATGACAGGCAGGAATCGTGCAGCTCAGCTGGCAATTGTCAAGCAGATGAGCAGACAGTAATCACGCAGCTCAGCAGGCCTGATCACGTGACTGAGCATGCACTGTTCACGTGGCTGATCATACACTGATCACGTGACTGATCATGCACTGATCACGTGGCTATCATGCACTGATCACGTGGCTGATCATACACTGATCACGTAACTGATCATGCACTGATCACGTGGCTATCATGCACTGATCACGTGGCTGATCATGCACTGATCACGTGGCTGATCATGCACTGATCACGTGGCTGATCATGCACTGATCACGTGACTGATCATGCACTGATCACGTGGCTGATCATGCACTGATCACGTGACTGATCATGCACTGATCACGTGGCTGATCATGCACTGATCAGTGGCTATCATGCACTGATCACGTGGCTGATCATGCACTGATCACGTGACTGATCATGCACTGATCACGTGGCTATCATGCACTGATCACTGGCTATCATGCACTGATCACGTGGCTGATCATGCACTGATCACGTGACTGATCATGCACTGATCACGTCTATATCATGCACTGATCACGTGACTGATCATGCACTGATCACGTGGCTGATCATGCACTGATCATGACTGATCATGCACTGATCACGTGGCTATCATGCACTGTCACGTGGCTGATCATGCACTGATCACGTAGCTACCATGTACTGATCACGTGACTGATCATGCACTGATCACGTGATTGATCATGCACTGATCACGTGACTGATCATGCACTGATCACGTGACTGATCATGCACTGATCACGTGACTGATCATGCACTGATCACGTGGCTATCATGCACTGATCACGTGGCTGATCATGCACTGATCACGTAGCTACCATGTACTGGTCACGTGACTGATCATACACTGATCACGTGACTGATCATGCACTGATCACGTGGCTATCATGCACTGATCACGTGGCTGATCATGCACTGATCACGTGACTGATCATGCACTGATCACGTGACTGATCATGCACTGATCACGTGGCTATCATGCACTGATCACGTGGCTGATCATGCACTGATCACGTGGCTGATCATGCACTGATCACGTGGCTATCATGCACTGATCACGTGGCTGATCATGCAATGATCATGTAGCTACCATGTACTGGTCACGTGACTGATCATGCACTGATCAGGTGACTGATCATGCACTGATCACGTGGCTATCATGCACTGATCACGTGGCTGATCATGCACTGATCACGTGCCTGATCATGCACTGATCACGTGACAAATCATGCACTGATCACGTGGCTATCATGCACTGATCACCTGGCTGATCATGCACTGATCACGTGGCTGATCATGCACTGATACCGTGACTGAGCATGGACTGATCACATGACTATCATGTAGTGATCACGTGACTAATGGCCTGATCATGTGACTGATCATGCACTGATCATGTTTGCTATCATACACTGATCATGTGCCTCTGGAGGCAATAAACAAAGAGCTGAGTAGGCACGAATCAAACAGTCAGCAGGCAATAATCATGGAACTCAGGTGTGAGGAATCATGCTGCTCAGCTGGCAATAATCAAGCAGCTGAGCAGGCAGGAATTACGCAGCACAGCTGATAATTGTCAAGCAGATGACAGGCAGGAATCGTGCAGCTCAGCTGGCAATTGTCAAGCAGATGAGCAGACGGTAATCACGCAGCTCAGCAGGCCCAGATCACGTGACTGAGCATGCACTGTTCACGTGGCTGATCATACACTGATCACGTGACTGATCATGCACTGATCACGTGGCTATCATGCACTGATCACGTGGCTGATCATACACTGATCACGTGACTGATCATGCACTGATCACGTGGCTATCATGCACTGATCACGTGGCTGATCATGCACTGATCACGTGACTGATCATGCACTGATCACGTGGCTGATCATGCACTGATCACGTGACTGATCATGCACTGATCACGTGGCTGATCATGCACTGATCACGTGACTGATCATGCACTGATCACGTGGCTGATCATGCACTGATCAGTGGCTATCATGCACTGATCACGTGGCTGATCATGCACTGATCACGTGACTGATCATGCACTGATCACTGGCTATCATGCACTCATCACGTGGCTATCATGCACTGATCACGTGGCTGATCATGCACTGATCACGTGACTGATCATGCACTGATCACGTCTATATCATGCACTGATCACGTGACTGATCATGCACTGATCACGTGGATGATCATGCACTGATCACGTGACTGATCATGCACTGATCACGTGGCTATCATGCACTGATCACGTGGCTGATCATGCAATGATCACGTAGCTACCATGTACTGGTCACGTGACTGATCATGCACTGATCACGTAATTGATCATGCACTGATCACGTGACTTATCATGCACTGATCACGTGACTGATCATGCACTGATCACGTGACTGATCATGCACTGATCACGTGGCTATCATGCACTGATCACGTGGCTGATCATGCACTGATCACGTAGCTACCATGCACTGATCACGTGACTGATCATGCACTGATCACGTGACTGATCATGCACTGATCACGTGGCTATCATGCACTGATCACGTGGCTGATCATGCACTGATCACGTGGCTGATCATGCACTGATCACGTGACTGATCATGCACTGATCACGTAGCTATCATGCACTGATCACGTGACTGATCATGCACTGATCACGTGACTGATCATGCACTGATCACGTGGCTATCATGCACTATCACGTGGCTGATCATGCAATGATCATGTAGCTACCATGTACCGGTCACGTGACTGATCATACACCCATCAGGTGACTGATCATGCACTGATCACGTGGCTATCATGCACTGATCACGTCTGATCATGCACTGATCACCTGCCTGGTCATGCACAGATCACGTGACAAATCATGAACTGATCACATAGCTATCATGAACTGATCACTGGCTGATCATGCACTGATCACGTGGCTGATCATGCACTGATACCGTGACTGAGCATGGACTGATCACATGACTATCATGTAGTGATCACGTGACTTAATGGCGCTGATCATGTGACTGATCATGCACTGATCATGTTTGCTATCATACACTGATCATGTGCCTCTGGAGGCAATAAACAAAGAGCTGAGTAGGCACGAATCAAACAGTCAGCAGGCAATAATCATGGAACTCAGGTGTGAGGAATCATGCTGCTCAGCTGGCAATAATCAAGCAGCTGAGCAGGCAGGAATTACGCAGCACAGCTGATAATTGTCAAGCAGATGACAGGCAGGAATCGTGCAGCTCAGCTGGCAATTGTCAAGCAGATGAGCAGACAGTAATCACGCAGCTCAGCAGGCCCAGATCACGTGACTGAGCATGCACTGTTCACGTGGCTGATCATACACTGATCACGTGACTGATCATGCACTGATCACGTGGCTATCATGCACTGATCACGTGGCTGATCATACACTGATCACGTAACTGATCATGCACTGATCACGTGGCTGATCATGCACTGATCACGTGGCTGATCATGCACTGATCACGTGTCTGATCATGCACTGATCACGTGGCTGATCATACACTGATCACGTGGCTGATCATGCACTGATCACGTGGCTGATCATGCACTGATCAGTGGCTATCATGCACTGATCACTTGGCTGATCATACACTGATCACGTGACTGATCATGCACTGATCATCTGGCTATCATGCACTCATTAACTGGCTATCATGCACTGATCACGTGGTTGATCATACACTGATCACGTGACTGATCATGCACTGATCACGTCTATATCATGCACTGATCACATGACTGCCCATGCACTGATCACCCGGATGATCATACACTGATCATGCGACAGATCATGCACTGATCACGTGGCTATCATGCACTGCTCACGTGGCTGATCATGCAATGATCACGTAGCTACCATGTACTGGTCACGTGACTGATCATGCACTGATCACGTTATTGATCATGCACTGATCAGGTGACTGATCATGCACTGTTCACGTGAGTGATCATGCACTGATCACGTGACTATCATGCACTATCACGTGGCTGATCATGCAATGATCATGTAGCTACCATGTAACGGTCACGTGACTGATCATACACCCATCAGGTGACTGATCATGCACTGATCACGTGGCTGATCATGCACTGATCACGTGGCTGATCATGCACTGATCACGTGCTATCATGCACTGATCACGTGACTGATCATGCACTGATCACGTGACTGATCATGCACTGATCACGTGGCTGATCATGCACTGATCACGTGGCTGATCATGCACTGATACCGTGACTGAGCATGGACTGATCACATGACTATCATGTAGTGATCACGTGACTTAATGGCGCTGATCATGTGACTGATCATGCGCTGATCATGTTTGCTATCATACACTGATCATGTGCCTCTGGAGGCAATAAACAAAGAGCTGAGTAGGCACGAATCAAACAGTCAGCAGGCAATAATCATGGAACTCAGCTGTGAGGAATCATGCTGCTCAGCTGGCAATAATCAAGCAGCTGAGCAGGCAGGAATTACGCAGCACAGCTGATAATTGTCAAGCAGATGACAGGCAGGAATCATGCAGCTCAGCTGGCAATTGTCAAGCAGATGAGCAGACGGTAATCACGCAGCTCAGCAGGCCCAGATCACGTGACTGAGCATGCACTGTTCACGTGGCTGATCATACACTGATCACGTGACTGATCATGCACTGATCACGTGGCTATCATGCACTGATCACGTGGCTGATCATACACTGCTCACGTGTCTGATCATGCACTGATCATGGCTATCATGCACTGATCACGTGGCTGATCATGCACTGATCACGTGTCTGATCATGCACTGATCACGTGGCTGATCATGCACTGATCACGTGACTGATCATGCACTGATCACGTGGCTGATCATGCACTGATCAGTGGCTATCATGCACTGATCACGTGGCTGATCATACACTGATCACGTGACTGATCATGCACTGATCACGTGGCTATCATGCACTGATTCACTGGCTATCATGCACTGATCACGTGGTTGATCATGCACTGATCACGAGACTGATCATGCACTGATCACGTCTATATCATGCACTGATCACGTGACTGATCATGCACTGATCACGTGGATGATCATGCACTGATCATGTGACTGATCATGCACTGATCACGTGGATCATGCACTGATCACGTGGCTGATCATGCAATGATCACGTAGCTACCATGTACTGGTCACGTGACTGATCATGCACTGATCATGTAATTGATAATGCACTGATCAGGTGACTTATCATGCACTGTTAACGTGAGTGATCATGCACTGATCACGTGACTGATCATGCACTGATCACGTGGCTATCATGCACTGATCACGTGGCTGATCATGCAATGATCACGTAGCTTTCATGTACTGGTCACGTGACTGATCATGCACTGATCACGTGACTGATCATGCACTGATCACGTGGCTATCATGCACTGATCACGTGGCTGATCATGCACTGATCACCTGCCTGGTCATGCACAGATCACGTGACAAATCATGAACTGATCACATAGCTATCATGAACTGATCACCTGGCTGATCATGCACTGATCACGTGGCTGATCATGCACTGATACCGTGACTGAGCATGGACTGATCACATGACTATCATGTAGTGATCACGTGACTTAATGGCTCTGATCATGTGACTGATCATGCACTGATCATGTTTGCTATCATACACTGATCATGTGCCTCTGGAGGCAATAAACAAAGAGCTGAGTAGGCACGAATCAAACAGTCAGCAGGCCATAATCATGGAACTCAGCTGTGAGGAATCATGCTGCTCAGCTGGCAATAATCAAGCAGCTGAGCAGGCAGGAATTACGCAGCACAGCTGGCAATTGTCAAGCAGATGACAGGCAGGAATCGTGCAGCTCAGCTGGCAATTGTCAAGCAGATGAGCAGACAGTAATCACGCAGCTCAGCAGGCCCTGATCACGTGACTGAGCATGCACTGTTCACGTGGCTGATCATACACTGATCACGTGACTGATCATGCACTGATCACGTGGATATCATGCACTGATCACGTGGCTGATCATACACTGTTCACGTGTCTGATCATGCACTGATCACGTGGCTGATCATACACTGCTCACGTAACTGATCATGCACTGATCACGTGGCTATCATGCACTGATCACGTGGCTGATCATGCACTGTTCACGTGGCTGATCACACACCTGTCACGTGACATATCATGCACTGATCACGTGGCACTCATGCACTGATCACGTGGCTGATCATACTCTGTCACGTAACTCATCATGCACACATCACGTGGCTATCATGCACTGATCACGTGGCTCGTCATGGAATGATCACATAGTTACCATATACTGGTCACGTGACTGATCATGCACAGATCACGTAAATGATCATGCACTGATCACGTGACTGATCATGCACTGATCACGTGACTGATCATGCACTGATCACGTGGCTATCATGCACTGCTCACGTGGCTGATCATGCAACTGATCAC